>NC_041399.2:59290601-59413101 GCF_900747795.2 Erpetoichthys calabaricus | reverse complement strand
GTATATGTATATAAATGTTTATGTGTGTGTGTATATTATATATATAATATATATATATATATATATATATATATATATATAAAAGACAGCAACACTTATAACAATGACAACACAATTACATTGACAATCATGTTACGTTATTTTTAAAATGTTTCCTTTTTTTTCATAACCTCTTTAACACACTACTTCTCTGCTGCGAAGCGCGGGTATTTTGCTAGTATATATATATATATATATATATATATATATATATATATATATATATATATATACATACATATACACACATACATGCAGTTTCAATAACATAGAAATCAATATAAACATTAACATCATTATCATATGAGAATATGAAGTAATATATAAGAAGCACATTTCATATAAATATAAATTATTAAACAGTAAAATCTTCTTCTGTAATTTGCTACCGTGGCAATTTGTGTGTCTGTCCAGGATTTTCAATCACCTGTAGCTCGCAAACCGTTTCACCTATTGACTTGAAATCTGGTACACATATAGTACGTCACGTCTACTATCCGCTTTATGGGTGATGATTGTATTACTCTTTTTATCTTTAGTTTATTTTATTGTAGAATCAACTCCTATCTGCGCACACCAGGGCGGCCGTGGGCGGATGCGTATGGTGTATTCACTCCATGTTATCGTGCATTGCGCTGTCACTGGTATTTTGATAAAAGAATTTGAACAACATATAAGAAGCGTATAAATTATTAAACAGTAAAACATGAACATTTAAGAAGTAAAGTTACATTAAGTACTACTGCAGTGCCTTCGGGTATACCTCATTTTTTGTTTGCCCATTACATGCTTAAATGTATACATTTTTTGGTGTACCTACCGGAGAACACGCGACATATAACCGAGCGTGGGAGAAGTATGGATTTTAAACACGCGTTGAGTTCATCTGCTGGTCTCCCTCGTGGAATAACTGGTAATGTTTGACTAAAATCTACAGCGAGTAAAAAGACATTACCTCCTTTTTTTTTTTTTACGATCTCTGAGATCTTGCTTTTTTCGGTTCAAGCTCTTTTATGTTGTATGGTGTACTTATCCCAAACCATCATCTTTGAATGTTGCAAGACTTTCGCCTTGTATGTAGATCGGGGTAATTACATTCATTGCATTCCTAGTCTGAATCACAATCTGATTGTATGGGTGGTTACCTGGCACTGTAGGGTTGCCACCCGTCCTTTAAAATACGGAATCGTGCCGCATTTGAGAATGAAATTGCGCGTCCCGTTTTGAATCAATACGGGACGGGATTTGTCCCGTATTTTTTTTATCATTTTTTTTAAAGCAGCGTCTCATGCAAATCATCCCACACGCATTTTATGAAGATGCCTCCTTTCCTACTTATGATTGGGTAATACTTGATGTCATCGTTAGTTTGATTGTTCTTTTTAACTGTCCAGTGAGGAGGGCGGGTCTTTTAAGTACAGTCTGCAAACTGTTGGCACTGAGATGTGGCACCCGCTGCAGTATGCGTCCCTTATTTTTTTGTATTAAAAGTGGTAACCCTACCTGGCAGGTAACACTTAAGTTTGGTCATGAAGTCGTCTAAAATCCGCCACGTGCCCTCTTTTAATTGCGAGAAGCAGATATATATAGCCAAATTCTCGCGGTTCGTTGCGGCGAAGTACTGCTTTTAATTTTTTAATAAGAAAAGAAAACCTTTTTAAATGGATCGAAAATATACCAATAACAATTTGTTAAGGATCTGTTTTTTTCTGAACCTCGCTTTTCACAGCTGTCGCGCTACGGCGTGTGTTTCGTTTATTTGACAGTATGTAGATCGTGGTAATTACATTCATGGCATTCGTTTTCTGAATCACAATCTGACTGTATGGGTGGTTACCTGCCAGGTAACGCTTGTGGTTGGTCAGGAAGTCGCCTTACATCCGCCACGTGCCCTCTTTCTGTTTCCAGAAGCTGATCATAGAATGGTTTTAATAGTTTACTTTCAAATAATGCAAAGAGTATGCGACATGTGTTTCTCCCTAATTCTGTGCTCATCAGGCATACACACTCACTGCATCCCCTCTCGTGAATCGAATCTCTATCGTCAGCGCCAGAGTTGAAGCCCCTAACGTTGCGGTCAGCAAGTCGGCTAACATCCGCCATGTGCCGTCTTTCAGTTGCGAGAAGCAGATCATAGAATGGTTGAAACTGTTGCCCCTAACGTTGCGCCACGGCGTGTGGTTCATTTATACCTCGTGTCTTCTCATTAAACTTTTATCTCGCGAATATGTTATTGCAATCCGCAGCAGGAGCGTTTCTATCAACTTAATTTAAAGTTACGTTTTACACCGTGCTTTGTTTCCCTTATGAACATGCTTGTATGCTTCACTCGCTCCCTTCTCAATTGTTTAATGAATTTTTTGCTCTTCGCTGTTTGCGGCTCTTCCTTCATTTCCCCCTACTTCGTTCTTTTATCTTGCGAATATGTTATTGCAATCCTTAATGAGAGTGTTTCAATAAACTGATTGAAAATAGTTTTGCATTTACCTTTTTAGTAAAAGGCGAGCTTTTAAGCCTGAGAAATCACCCCGTAAATGCACACATTTAATTGCACATGTGTTAATATGTATGGTTACACAGTATTAAAAGACAGTGAACAACGTCAGTTACCTTTGTTCCCGCATTTGATAAAAGGCGAGCTTTTAAGCCTGAGAAATCACCCCGTAAATGCACACGTTTAATTGCACATGTGTTAATATGTATGCTTACACAGTATTAAAAAACAGTCAAAAATTAACGTCATTTACCTTCGTTCCCGCGTTTGACTCGTGCTGTAAATCTCTTCCTTGTTTTTAGTTCACGTGATTACGTAGGAGGCGTGATGACGCGATACGTGACTCCGCCTCCTCCATTACAGTATATGGACAAAAAATATGTTCCAGTTATGACCATTATGTGTAGAATTTCGAAATGAAACCTGCCTAACTTTTGTAAGTAAGCTGTAAGGAATGAGCCTGCCAAATTTCAGCCTTCCACCTACATGGGAAGTTCGAGAATTAGTGATGAGTGAGTCAGTCAGTCAGTCAGTCAGTCAGTGAGTCAGTGAGGGCTTTGCCTTTTATTAATATGTAAAGAAGATATATATATATATATATATATATATATATAATTCAAATGAAAGGAGGGAGTCTCTATAAATAAATCTTAGAAGAAGCTCCACCTTCGTGTTTCTTTCTTGGCAGTACAATGTTGTTTGACTAATTTTCCCCACACCTACTGTAGAATTGGCTGTTTCCTTTTGGCCAGGAATACATTATTTAGTCTTCCTGTTAGAGTTACCTAGATATTTTAATATTTACTTTACTTGCAGATTTGTGTATCAGACCAACATGTGTGAAAAGTTTCTGCAAATAGCCTTTTAAAAACCACCAAATGTTACCCCAAAACCACGTTATAAAAAAGCTTGGAGTGTCCTACCACTGTTATGCTGATGATACAAAGTTGTACCTCCCTTTGAGATCTGGCAGCCCAGATGAACTGAAATGCCTGTTTGACTGCCTAAACGACATTAAGCCATGGATGGGTAATAATTTTTAAAAAATGAATGACAGCAAGATGAAAATTTTAATTTTTGGATCTCTGAAACTTGTTAATATTGTAACCAGCGATCTAGGACCACTCTCTGATTATGTCAGACCCTATGTGAAAAATCTTGGTGTTTTATTTGATTCTGATTTTAAATTTGATAAGCAAATAAATGCTGCTGTTAAAACCTCTTTTTCTCATCTGTGAGTCTTCAGCAAAGTCAGGCACATGTTTTCTTTTGGAGATTTTGAGACATTAATCCATGCTTTTATTTCTTCTCGTTTGGATTATTGTAATGGGCTGTATTTTGGGGTTAGACTACTCTGTCTTGTCTAAGGCTTGTGCAAAATGCCACACGTCTGCTAACAAAAAAAAAGTAGATAGATAGATAGATAGATAGATAGATAGATAGATAGATAGATAGATAGATAGATAGATAGATAGATAGATAGATAGATAGATAGATAGATAGATAGATAGATAGATAGATAGATAGATAGATAGATAGATACTTTATTAATCCCCAAGGGGAAATTCACACTTATAATATTGTGCCATATTACCCCAATTTCAGTATCTTTACCTGTGAAATTTAGGGTTAATTTTAAAATTTTACTGTTCATCTTTAAAGTTTTAGATCCAGCTTACCTCATTGACCTCATACATCCCTATCGTCCTCATATAGGTCTGATGTCAGCCGATAAGCTGCTGTTTTCTATCCCAAACAGTCGTTTAAGGCATGAAGGTGACTGTGCTTTCTCCGTGGCTGGGCCCAAATTGTGGAATTGTCTTCCTCTCCATATTCAATCACTTGTGTACTCAGGCTTTTTAGGTATTTTAATGGTGTGTTTATATATATCTTTTGTTTTCTTTATTACCCATATGTTGTTATTTGTTTTATTCATTTATTTTTATTCATTAATTTATTGTAAAGTTTGTAAAGCACTTCGGTCAACCACTAGTTGTTTTTAAATTGTACTACAGTATATAAATAAACTAAACTAAACTAAACTTTTACAGAAATATCTTTAGATCACTCTTTTAAATTATAAATTATACTTTAACTATTTAGCCACACGAAAACTTACTCTTATAACCACAATAACATGTGTGGCTGGGTGCAGGAATAACAGCTCCATGAACTGGAAAAGCTTGGGGTACCAACTAGGTTGCTTTCCTTATTGTCCAATACAAAACAAAAATCAATCACTCTTTAGTGTGTGTCCTGCAAACTAGGGATTAAACTCAAAACAAAGTAGTAAGGCTGGTTAGCCTTTAGCAAGGTCATTTCGGTAGTGGAGCTCTGTCCATCTGGTTGCTCTTGCCAAAAAATAATATACCATCTTCTGTGAAGCTCAGGCTTTTATGGAGAATTAACCAGAAAGGGTGGAATCAGTTGCTATGATAGGGCAGTTTCTCGACATAGTGAAGAGAGAAGGAGATGACACAGTTAGCGATAGTGCACCCTTTCATCCCAATGGGATATTACATATCTTGACAGAGCCTGTAATGAAGACTTCTGGCATGTGTAAAACATGTGATCCATCAACAGTTCTTCAGAGTGCTTACTTCTTCTTAAGGGCAGTATATCGACACAGTAAAAACTTGAACTTTCATTGGGATTCTATCTTCATTTGGGTGTTTTCCTTTTAATGTATTTTCCTAATAACTGGAGAATTGTCAACATGACTCAAAACTGTGAGAAGGAAAACAAAATGAATTGAGGCAAATCATAGAATAATACTTCTAACCAATGAATGATTATGGAAAGTATAATAAGACCTCTTATATGACAGATTATATACTAAATGACAGCTGGCATAGGTAAAAGGAGGAATATTTAGTAATACAGTTCAGTGCATCAACTAGAAAACATTGCCATCGGAGATAACACACAAAACTGGATCTTAAACAGGTTAGTCAGTTACAGATAAAGAGACAGATAGGAGGGAAAGGCTCCATATTGGGTAAGGTGGAACCCATCTGAAGTGTGCCTACCTCTGCTTAATTTATATGAATGATATTGATTCTGACATAGTGAACAAACTTGAGGAATTTTGAAATGATGCCAAAACTGAAGACAAAGCAAATACTTGTACAAGAATTTAAAACAAAATCTGTGAACTGATCAAACACCTGTAAAATACACCTTATAAAATGTCAATTTTAAAAACAGTTCATTGTAAGTTAGGGGAAATTATGCTTAGACTACCAAATAATGTAGTTGAAATTGTAATGATTTCAACATTAGAACAACTTTGCTGGGAACCAGCCATTATGCCCAAAAAGCTGCTCCATCCTGTTCAACTAAATTGTCCAAAATAACATCAAGTTGAGACATGAAGGTTCTGAAAGTGCTTCTCTCCACCACACTACTTGGTAATTTAATCCATGTATCTATAGTTAATTGCATAAAGAAAAACTTTCTAACATTTGTGTGGAATCTGCCCTTAATAACTTCCCAACCATATCCCCATGGTCTTGTTGCAGAATTCATTTTAAAGTAACACCTGAGATCCAGTATTCTAATTAAAATTTAAACACTTTCATCATGTCACGTCTTAATCTCCATTTATTAAACTGAAAAGGTTCAAATTCTTCAACCTCGTCTCATAACTCATACCTCTCAATCTTGGAATTTTTTTTAAAAAGGTTGCTTTTCTCTGAACTTTCTCTAGAACTGCTATGTCTTTTTTATAATATGGAGACCAAAACCGTATCTTGATGAGATAATGGGACAACCAAACAAGCTTCATTGATTGACTGGTCTTTTCTCATTTGTATAACTTCCCATGCTCCACTCAAAATTCAAAACCATACTATTTTGTTGACTAGCCAATTGAAATTGGTTTAGTGGCCATCATTGTGTACATGAGTGTGCATAATTCAGAGTAGCATATTTACACACTGCAGAGCTGAAGATTTATTCACTTTCGCCCAGTTATATTACTTTACCTCTTTTATTTTAGTTCAGTTTTAAAAGTAAATGAGCCAAAACACACTACTTCTGAAAGATTAAAAACTGACCATTTCTCATATGCAATCTGAACACCTCTTCAATTTTTTATTCTAATTTCATTCTCATTATAATTCCTGTAACTTTGCCCAATAGCACCTACCAATGTAAGACTACTGTTAGTGCTGCTGAGGAAGAAAAGTCCTTATGTGATACTCAGGGAGCCTTAATAAACAGCATTAATAAGTCAAATTTTAGTGGATAGAAGGCTAATGATTTAGCATTAAAATAATTATATATATAAAATCCTTGTTTAAAATATGTGAAATACATAGAGTTATACACTGCTCAAAAAATTAAATGAACACTTTGAAAACACATCAGATCTCAATGGGAAAAAAACAACATGCTGGATATCTATACTGATATGGACTGGGTAATAGGATGCCACTTCATTTGATGGAAATGAAAATTATCAACCTACAGTGGGCTGAATTCAAAGACACCCCAAAAATCAAAGTGAAAAAATGATGCTGCAGGCTAGTCCATTTTGTCGAAATTTCATTGCAGCAACTCAAAGTTGTACTCAGTAGTTTGTATGGCCCCCACGGGGCATGCTCCTAATGAGACGACGGATGGTGTCCTGGGAGATCTCCTCCCAGATCTGGACCAGGGCATCACTGAACTCCTGGACAATCCGAGGTACAACCTGGCGGCATTGGATGTACCAAAACATAATATCCCAGAGGTGTTATATTGGATTTAGGTCAGATGAGTGTGGGGACCAGTCAATGGTATTAACAACAACATTTATTTATATAGCACATTTTCACACAAAAGATGTAGCTCAAAGTGCTTTTCATGATGAAGAAAGACAAAAAAAGACAAAATAAATAAGGAATTAAAAAAAGGCACACTAATTAACATAGAATAAAAGTAATGTCCGATGGTCAGGGGGGACTGAAAAAAAAAAAAAAAAAAAAACTCCAGACAGCTGGAGAAAAAAATAAAATCTGCAGGGGTTCCAAGGCCACAAGACCACCCAGCACCCTCTTAGCATTCTGCCTAACATAAATGACCTCAATCAGTCCTCATTGTATTCAGGGTTCTCATGGAAGAACTTGATGATGATGGTCATGTGGATTTCAGGCCTTTGATCCATCAATGTAGGGACATCACGGTGCTTTGATCAGGTGGTGGTGGTGCAGATCGCCACCACAGAAGACTGGAAAAAGAACAGAAGAGAAAGTAGGGGTTAGTACGGATTTTGGAGCCACCGTGAATAATAATGATAATTAATTGAATATTCAGAGCATCATGATTAAAGTAAAATGAAGCTATGAGAAAGCCATGTTATAATAATGTGTTTTCAGCAGTGTTTTAAAGTGTTCCACTGTATTAGCCTGGCGAATTCCTTTTGGCAAGCTATTCCAGATTTTAGGTGCATAACAGCAGAAGGCCGCCTCACCACTTCTTTTAAGTTTAGCTCTTGGAATTATAAGCAGACATTCATTTGAAGATCCAAAGTTACGATTTGGAGTGTAAGGTGTAAGACATTCCGAAATATAAGATGGAGCGAGATTATTTAAGGCTTTGTAAACCATAAGCAGTATTTTAAAGTCAATTCTAAATGACACAGGTAACCAATGTAGTGACATCAAAACTGGAGAAATGTGCTCAGATTTTGTCTTCCTAATTAAGATTCTAGCAGCTGCATTCTGCACTCATTGCAATCGATTGATGTCTTTCTTGGGTAGTCCTCAGGGGAGTGCGCTACAGTAATCTAGCCGATGGAAAACAAAAGTGTGAACTAATTTCTCAGCATCTTGCAATGTTATAAGAGGTCTAAATTTTGCTATATTTCTTCAAGTGAAAAAACTCTGTCCTAGTAATCTGATTAATATGGATTTAAAATTCAGGTCAGAGTCAATAGTTACCCCTATTCTTTACCTCCGTCTTGACTTTTAATCCTAATGTATCAAGTTTATTTCTAATAACCTCATTAAATCCATTTTTGCCAATCAGTAAAATTTCTGTTTTCTCCTTATTTAGTTTGAGAAAATTACTACTCATCCATTCAGAAACACAAGTAAGACATTGTGTCAGTGAATCAAGAGTGTCAGGCTCGTCAGGCGCTATTGATAAATACAGCTGTGTGTCATCAGCATAGCTCTGGTAGCTCACGTTATTCCCCGAGACAATCTGACCTAACGGAAGCATGTAAATCGAAAAGAGCAGCGGACCCAGGATAGAGCCTTGTGGAACACCATATAGAATATCATGTGTCTTTGAAGTATAATTACCACAACTAACAAAGAATTTTCTGTCTGCTAGACAGGACTCAAACCAATTTAAGTCACTGCCAGAGAGGCCCACCCATTGACTAAGGTGATTTCTAAGAATATTGTGATCAATGGTATCAAATGCGGCACTCAATCTAAGAGGATGAGAACCAATAAACGGCCTCTGTCTGCATTTATCCGCCAGTCATTTACTACTTTAACGAGTGCAGTTTTTGTAATGTGATTTGTTCTGAAACCCAACTGAAACTTATCAAGAATAGAATGTTTATTGAGGTGGTCAATTAGCGGCATAAGGACTGCCTTCTCTAGGATTTTATTTAAGAAAGGCAGGTTAGAAACAGGTCTAAAATTTTCAAAAGCAGAGGAGTTCAGATTATTTTTCTTCAGCAGGGTTTTAACTACAGCAGTCTTAAGACAGTCTGGGAAGATCCCCGTATCTAATGACGAGTTTACTATGTCAAGAATACTATCAATTAGCACGCCTGATACTTCTTTGAAAAAACTTGTTGGTATTGGCTCAATGATGCAGGTGGACAGTCTCAGTTGAGAAATTATTTTATATAAACCAGGTAAATCTATCCTGGAGAAAGAATTTAATTTGTTTATAATAGAGTACCGGGGGTACAATTCCTTCATCCTGCAGGAACTGCCTGCATACTCTCACATGAGGCTGGGCATCGTCATGCACCAGAAGGAACCCGGGACCCACTGCACCAGCATAGGTTGTGACAATGGGTCCAAGGATTTCATCCCAATACCTAATGGCAGTCAAGGTGGCGTTGTCTAGCCTGTAGAGGTCTGTGCGTCCCTCCATGGATTTGTCTCCCCAGACCATCACTGACCCACCACCAAACCGGTTAGGCTGAACGATGTTATATGCAGCATAACATTCTCCATGGCTTCTCCAGAACCTTTCACGTCTGTCACATGTGCTCAGGTGAACCTGCTCTCATCTGTGAAAAGCACAAGGTGCCAGTGGTGGACCTGCCAATTCTGGTATTCTAAGGCAAATGCCAATCGAGCTCCATGGTGAGCTGGGCAGTTGAGCCCTCAGGCCACCCTCATGAAGTCTGTTTCTGATTATTTGGTCAGAGACATTCACACCAGTAGCCTGCT
Source organism: Erpetoichthys calabaricus (assembly GCF_900747795.2). NCBI lineage: Eukaryota > Metazoa > Chordata > Cladistia > Polypteriformes > Polypteridae > Erpetoichthys > Erpetoichthys calabaricus. The sequence continues at coordinate 59,403,162 of NC_041399.2, read as the reverse complement.
GGAGGTCATTTTGTAGGGCTTTGGCAGTGCGCAGCATGTTCCTCTTTGTCCAAAGGAGTAGATACCGGTCCTGCTGATGAGTTATGGACCTTCTACGGCCCTGTCAAACTCTCCTAGAGTAACTGCCTGTCTCCTGGAATCTCTACCATGCCCTTGAGACTGTGCTGGGAGACACAGCAAACCTTCTGGCAATGGCATGTATTGATGTGCTTTCCTGGAGAAGTTGGACTACTTGTGCAACCTCTGTAGGGTCCAGGTATTGCCTCATGCTACCAGTAGTGACATTGACCATAGCCAAATGCAAAACTAGTGAAAAAACAGTCAGAAAAGATGAGGAGGGAAAAATGTCAGTGGCCTCCACCTGTTAAACCATTCCTGTTTTGGGGGTCGTCTCATTGTTGCCCCTCTAGTGCACCTGTTGTTTATTGCATTAACACCAAAGCAGCTGAAACTGATTAACAACCCCCTCTGCTACTTAACTGACCAGATCAAAGTCCCTGAAGTTTCATTGACTTGATGCTATACTCTGATTGAAAAGTGCTCCTTTCATTTTTTGAGCAGTTTATTTTCAATAGCTTACTATCCTATATTTTCAATTTTGGTTAATAATGGCTATTTGTATATATTTTAACATATTTAATTGAATAGCAAGCTTTTCAATAGGACACCACCATAAAAGTTATACTTAAATTATCTGGTAAATAACAGCCAGAGGATACCTGTCTTACAACTCCAAAATCCTAGATTTAAATCCTTTGGAATGCTCTTGAACCAGATGACCAAGTGATGGACAAAGCTGGTTGAGAAACTCAACAGACAGATGATGAAGATCAGAACCCTGTTAAGCTTGGTGAAAAGGTTTTTTTTTGCACCATAACAGCTTTACTTAATGATAGGGCCATGAAGATTTTTGAATAATACACTTAGTAACTGAATGAAGTGAAATACCAGAATAATAGTTTCCTCCCTGAGGCAAAAAAGGTATAAAAATAAATAATAGTGTAAAAACGTTTTCTACTCTGCATAATGTGGCATACCAAGAACAGGTCTAGTCAAGTCAAAAACTTCTAATGTTTACTCCTTGTGTTATTTAGGTATCAGATACAGGCTTGCATGCCAGCTGATCAAGTTGCTGAGGATGTTGAGTCATTTGTTTTTTCAGGTTCTCAAAACTGGCAAAGGAACATTGGAAAATAGCCCACTCTGGGATCTTTCATTGCTACTTTCTCAAAGAAAGTGACAAGATTGTGTTTGATATTTGTCCAACAGAACTCGCCTGAGCCGCCGGCCTACTCATCATTGTTAGCCATTGTTTTGTTTGTCTTTCTTGTCTGAATTATTCTTCTGTGTCTTGTTTTTCCTTATTCAGCCTAGTGCATCATTCATAGTGCTGCACAGAAAAATGCTTTGAATTTTGGTCTGAGCCTGGCATGTAATTCCCTCCTTGTCGATACAGCATGACTTCTATATATCCATGCTTTCTGACCCATGTATGTTCTGGGTCTACTGGGTATGGGTCTATTTAAAATAATAGTTACATGTTCTTAAGGATTTATCTGTTGTCTGCTTGATTTCTAACTGTGATTTTGTGTATATAATAAGCTTTGCTATTCAGTGTGTTTAAAAGCAGAGGCTTTTATTTCTATTTCTTTGTCTTAGTCATGACAACTGATCTCTGGCAGACACAAACAATGCCAGAGAAACACCCATTGTCAGTGGTTCACATCGATATACGATTTTTGAAGATGCAGCCTTCAACATCTGAACGAACAGTTGTCTGTTCAGGTCTGACCCAATAGCATTTTCAATCCCGCTAAACACTACAAAAAAAAAAAAACCTTCTTAGCTCACTTTTCCAGACCTAATGTCTGCAGGTCTTACTGGCAGAATGGACTTTCTGTCCTTCTTTTGAAAGGTTCTGTTTAGATTAGGAGTCTAGACTGGCACACAACACCTTCATAAAGTTTTTGGCTGAGAGGCATAAAGGCAAAATAGGTTGCGTTAAATGAACCACCATCCTTTCTCATTCCTACTACAATACCAAATCTTAACAAATAGCACTCTTTTACATGTGTCAAAGGGCAAAGAAATCCATGGGAAATTTGGCAAAATTTGAACACCTGCAGTCCTCCTGTGCCCCAGTGCTAAGCAACAAGCATACAGTCACGTTTTCTTATGTATACTCCCTTTTGGTGCCTAATGAACACTTTTACATTGATCGGTGATCTTAGTGATTAAGCTTCACAGACCAACAATTCAGATTTTCCAGTGTCACAAGAATAACCAAGAGACATTGGGAATGTTTGGGGCAGCCACCCGTATAATATTTCCCGGCTGCAAAATCTGTCAAAAGACAATGACATGTTCACACAACTGAGTCCAAAACAGAACTGAGTATCATCTTTAAGATGGCGGCTTTTAAACCCTAACGGGGGAAGTGATGTCATCAGGACCGGAACCAGAAGTGACGTCATTGGCTACCCCAAAACAGGGCGGGATTTCCCGAGAATGGTCTGTAAGGAATTGAGAGAGAGAATTAGCGCATTTCGCCACCCCCTGGTCCGGTGTGGAACTACATTTATTCAGGCTCTTTGGTTGTCCCCTAAACACGCGTGTGTGACACCAGAGACAAAATTATGGTAACTGAATATAAGATGCCCAATAGGGTCCAATATTTTTAATGACTTGGATACTCAAAACACACCAGTTGTTGAGAGTCTGGTTCTGTAATCCCCCTAACCACCAATCCCCTCCTTCTTCTTTTACCTCCAGCTGAAATCTGTCAGGATCATTTCTTACTCTTCACTCCCTTACCTGTGTTTCTTTGATGGAATTAGCAGTTATCAGAGAGTCTTATCCGAAACGCCTGCTGCTTCAGGTACCTTGCAATATCAGCCAACTTTGATAGCAATGATCTTTATGCTCTCTTTGTGCTCTCTTTAATTTGGGTTGTGATCTTTTTGACACATGGAGTTTTTTTGTAAATTTCTGTTTGATTCTGTTTTGTTTTTGGCATTTCATTTCTTTGTTTATAGTATTGGTTTGTTCTTATTTACGTATTTAGTTATATGAAATTTTATTTTCCAATCTTTCATATTTGTCAATTATTAAAAGTAAGGTATTTTGGTGGTTTGGCCCTTCCATTGTGCCAGTATCATAACAAAATGAGTTTTAAGACATGAACATTTGCAGTCTTCTCCTTTTTCCTCCCATCCTCTTTTTATTTCCCTTGTTCCATACGTTTACTTGTGGAGCCAATTACTGCTGCTATGATCCTTCAGCAGTACTAAACTTAATTTAAAAAGGGTTAAAAAAGCAAAAAAACAGAAAATTAACTAATCTGTAAGAAGAAGGCTAAGACTTGGTTGAGGACAGGCAGGATGCCAGAAGCTCAGCAAACCTGTTGATCGTCAAAACCCATCATTCCCTACATTTCCTTAACCTTCTTATGCTGGGCTGGATTGGGGTGAAGGTGAATTCCATTCTAGCAAGTGTAGGGCACAACACAGGAACAATCTCTGAAAAGGGCACCAGTCCTTCTCAGGCCAAACAGAGACACACACAACAGAGATCAATTTAGCATTACCAAGTCAACTAATCCACATGTCTTTGGACTGTGGGAGGAAACAAAAGCACCTGGTGAAAACCAGGCTAATACAGGGGAAAGATGCAAACTCCATGCAGGGAGCAGCCGGGATGTGAACTACTCTTTCCTTGTTGTGTGGCACCAACAATACCTGTGCACCACTGTGCTATCCATTCAAAGCACAAAACACACACACACACACAAAATATCCACAATCCAAATGTCAAAACAATACCTGGTATTAATTAGTCCTCACTAAATTAAAAACATTGAGAATTTCAAAAAAATTTGAGTCAAGGGCAGTAAACTCTGTGCATTACGTTTTTAAATAAGTACAGTAGATCATGTAAGAGGTAAGTATACTTTGCAATGGTAAAAATCAAGGTTCTGCCTGTGGTGACCTGATGACAACACCAAGATAGTGGTATATTTTAATAACCATTGGAGAATCTTTGTTTTATAATAGATCAGAAAGTTATAGAAGTGCCCTCCATATTATTTGAGATAAAGACACGTTTTTTCTTGATTTACCCTTCTGCTCCACAATTTAAAATTACAAATCAAACAATTCAGATGTGATTAAAGTGCACACTGCAGACTTTAACTTAAGGGTATTTGCATACATTTCGGTCACACCATGTAGAAATTACAATACATTTTCAACATGGTTCTCCATTTCAAGGCACCATAATGTTGGGGACAATTGGCGTCACAGGTGCTTGTGATTACTCAGGTAGGGTAAATCAAGGAAAAATGTCTTTGTTCCAAACATTATGGAGGGCAGTGTATGTTCTGTATGCCTACTGGTTGTGAAATAAATAGCTTTGACACACAGAAAAAAAGGTTTGGGGCAGCTACCAGTATTCTTGAGCCCTGGCTGCAAAAGGCAAAATAGGTTGCACAGAAGTGTACAGAATTGAGTCCAACATACTTGTATAACTGAGGAAACATAGGAAGTGGTCTGGGTTTTAAGGCAGGGAACTGGAAGTGACGTCATCATGGCTAAAACTGGAAGTGATATCATCATGGCCAGATCCGGACGTGTCATCATCGTGAACGGAACCAGGCGGAATTTCTCATGTTTGGTGTACAGGGATAGCAGAGAAAGACTTAATGCACCCCGCCACCCCCTGGCCTGGAATTACCTTCATTTAGTCCTTTTAGCTGCCTCCCATGCACACGTGTGTGACAAGGTATTTCCTAATACACTTATGAGTACTTTGAAGCATAATCTAATTGTCCTGTTCTACCTTGACATACTATTTTAATGATATCTCACCTCTACCTAAAAACCCTAATCATCAACATATTCAATTTAAATTTGTACACTATCTTTAAATTATACCCTAAGCACTGTGCCAATGGACTGTTTCCTCTTACTCAACCTTCACCTCTGACTCTCTTGCTCAATGCTATCTGCTGATATAAAAAATAATTGCACTTGTACTTTTTGTTTTGCTGCATTTCTTTTCATTGTTATTTTTTTTAAAACAAAAGTACACCTGGCAGCACGGTGGCACAGTGGGTAGCGCTGCTGCCTCGCAGTTGGGAGACCTGGGGACCCGGGTTCGCTTCCCGGGCCTTCCCTGCGTGGAGTTTGCATGTTCTCCCCTTGTCTGCATGGGTTTCCTCCGGGTGCTCTGGTTTCCTCCCACAGTCCAAAGACATGCAGGTTAGGTGGATTGGCGATTCTAAATTGGCCCTAGTGTGTGCATGGTGTGTTTGTGTGTGTCCTGCGGTAGGTTGGCGCCCTGCCCGGGATTGGTTCCTGCCTTGTGCCCTGTGTTGGCTGGGATTGGCTCTGGCAGACCCCCGTGACCCTGTGTTTGGATTCAGCGGGTTGGAAAATGGATGGATGGATGGAAGTACACCTACATCTGAATAACTTAAATATCTCTTCAAGGTTATTAATTATCATTTTCAAGAGTACACGCACTGAGGCATTCAGCAAGGTGTAATGTGGCTTTTATTGAGATTACTGAAAGTATATCCATTTCATATCCTGATAGCCATTAGGCAGATCTTATTCACATGTGTCTAGGTCTCCATCATTGCTTGAAAGAGCTGAATTGTTCTAGAGAGTGACAGCTGGAAGTTCCTGATTCTGTAACAAAATCACTAGTGAAACGTGTTTGTGGCACAGCCTTTGACAACTTGGACATATGGAGACAAAGGTCAGTGTTTCATAGATATGGAAATCTATTGTACTTGTAATGGACATTCAGCCATTCATCATCACAGTTTTGATTAAGCCACAAAGGAGGCAAAAAGAGAAAAAAAAAGACCAAAAGAAGAAAGAACACTATCTTATACAGAAAAGTTCAACAAAAAGAAATAAACACAGTAAAAGTGTCAAAAACAGTGTAAAGAGGCCGGTAAAAGGACAATAAAAGATAATTTAAGAAACCTTAGGGACACAAATGGAAAATTCATTGAAAACGACAAGAAGACTGCAAATGAACTGAAAAAATACTTCATGTCAGATGTGCTTCAAGCCCTCAGTGTATACTAATAAAACCCCTGGACCTGAAGGGATCTTAACAATTGTATTGAAAGAAATGAAAGATGTCATCTATAAACCCTTATTAGGCATATTTCCGCAGTCACTTCAGAAAGAAGAAGTACCTGAGGACTGGAAAGTCGCAAAAGTGTCTCTAATCTTCAAGGAGGGAGACAAAATAGATCCTAGGAATTACAGAGCAATTAGTATTACTTCTATGCCATGCACAATTATGGAATCTATAGTAAGAAATAAATTAGAAAATTACCTAAATGAAAATAATTTTCTAAATAGCCAGCATGGGTTTATTAGAGGAAGGTCCTGCCAAACCAGTCTTTCACATTTTTTGAAGAAGCACCTGGAATAGTTGACAAAAGCAAATAATACAATGTAATTTACCTAGACTTTCAAAATGCATTTGACACAGTCCCACACCAAAGATTAATTCTGAAACAAGTAACTGTAGGCATCAGAGGTGACCTACAAAACTGGACCTCTAGTTGGTTAACCGGCAGAATGCAGAGAGAACAGATATGAGGAGAATGCACCACATGGAGATCAATGGAGTTCCTCAGGAGTCTGTCCTTGGACCATTACTTTATCTGATTTATATTAATGACGTTGATTCTTGTATAGTTAGTAAACATGTGAAATTCCCAGATGACACAAAAATTGGAGAGATGGCAAACACTGTGGAAGCAGCAAGAAGAATTCAAAAAGACTTGGACAACCTTCAGAACTGGGCAAACTGCACTTTAATGTAGGAAAGTGCAAAATGTTATATGTGGGCAAATGGAACATCAATTATAAATAAAAGATGGGAGACACTGAGCTACAGGAAGCAAACTCTGTAGGATTTAGAGGTACTGTATATGTTGATGCAACATTTTCAATAATTAAGCAATGCATAGAAGCAATTAAACAGGCAAATACTGTAAAGTGAAAGGTTATGTCATAAAAACTGTTGCATTTAAGTCAAGGGATGTTATGCTCAAAGTATATAATGCACTAGTAAGACCGCATCTGGATTGTTGTGTGTAGTTCTGGTCACCACAACACCAAGAAAGACATAGCAGCACTTGTAGTTGTGCAGAGGGAGAGACTCAGAGAATAAAACCTGTTCAGTCCTGAGCAGAGGAGACTGTATGGGGACCTAATCCAGGTATTTAAAAGGCATGGAAAAGGTAGATCCAGCAACATTCTTTTGGTTTAAGGGTGAAACCTGAACTCAATGACATCACTGGAAATTAAGGGGACGTGCATTTAAGAATGAAGCCAGGAAGCACTTCTTTACGCAAAGAGTTGTGGGACTCTGGAACAAACTATTGAGACGTGTAGTTAAAGCAGAAACCTTGACTACTTTTAAGAAGAATTTGGATGAGATATTAGGACAGCCTAGTTATTAGCTAAACAAGCGGGCTTGATGGACTGAATGGGCTTCTCTTGTTTGTCAGATTTCTTACGTTTCTTATGTTTTCAAAAATCTATGCCAAAACTGCTAATGTCCTGACATACCTTTTTATAATTAGTTTTAGATAACTTAATATAGTTTAACCAGCAGGAACTCAACTAAAGTAAATAAATATAAATCAGCAGTATCTAGGAAACTAGCATTTCTTTCATTAAAGGAGGAAGAACATCAGGGAAGTTTCAGAAATGAGAGGCAGAGGAGCTGTGAGTACCCTTGCACATACACGAAATCATATGCCAAGAGAGAGAGAAAAAATGTGCCCTATACCCTTCGAGACTTCTACATAAGTGGTATTTTTTCATCATTTGAACATCTATGTGAAAAGCAAATCGATACTTTGTTCACTTTAATATATTAAACTTTCCAAAATTATACCCTTTGACAATGCTATTTACCAAAGCTTCAAATAAAAGAGTAATCCCAAAAATATGTGCATGATTATAAGACAATGCCCAGTTTATTTCTGTTAAACAAGACGGCCGATACATGACGTATCTTTTAAAATTATATACAATTATCATATCTCCAACCTGGGTGGCACAGTGGCGCAGTGGGTAGCGCTGCTGCCTCGCAGTTGGGAGACCTGGGGACCTGGGTTCGCTTCCCGGGTCCTCCCTGCATGGAGTTTGCATGTTCTCCCCGGTTTCTGCGTGGGTTTCCTCCGGGTGCTCCGGTTTCCTCCCACAGTCCAAAGACATGCAGGTTAGGTGGATTGGCGATTCTAAATTGGCCCTAGTGTGTGCTTGGTGTGTGGGTGTGTTTGTGTGTGTCCTGCGGTGGGTTGGCACCCTGCCCAGGATTGGTTCCCTGCCTTGTGCCCTGTGTTGGCTGGGATTGGCTCCAGCAGACCCCCGTGACCCTGTGTTCGGATTCAGCGGGTTGGAAAATGGATGTGTAACCTGGGTCAGGTTTCAAAAGGAATATATATAACTGCGAGTTTTGTGTAAATAAAGTTTATTGAAGTTGAGTATATATGTAGGTGTCCTCGGATTGGTTGGGGGGGAGACGCCATGTAAGATAGTTAAACAAGAGATGTAAGATAGTTAAACAAGAGATGTAAGATAGTTTGGAAGAGTTGCGGTACGAAGAGGAGAAGACGGGAGTGGTGAGAGAGAAAGAACAAAGAAAAGAGAGCTTCAGGCAAAACGCCGAAGCGAGAAGAAAGAGAGAGCTTCAGGCAAAACGCCGAGGCCAGAAGAAAGAAAGTTTCAGGCAAAACGCCGAGACCAGAAGAAAGAAAGTTTCAGGCAAAATGCAGAGACCAGAAGAAAGAGAGTTTAAGGCAGCACGCCGAAACAAGACGGAGAAAGAACTAGAAAGAGAGTCGCTGTTGAGATAGCACGCCGAAGCAAGACTGACAGAACGAAAGAGAAAGTTGGAGTTGAGGCAGCACGCAGAAGCAAGACGGACAGAAAGAGAAAAGAGAGTCGCAGTTGAAGCAAAACGCCGATGCAAGACAGAGAGAAAGAAAGAAGGACTAAATGTAGCAAGCGGATAAAACAAAAAGAAGAGTTGTTGGATAAAGAGAAAGACGGCAGGCAGGACACAAGTGCAGAAATGGTGATCAGTGAGTAAAGAGAGTGGTTGAGAAAAAGGGAGAAGGAAGAATATACAAAACAAGGTCGGTGTGTTTTTTTTTGTTTATTTGTTTTAAAGTGGCTTGAGTAAATTCTCAAGTGAAGGGGCCAGTTTCTGTTTTGTTTGTTTGGCCACTACGCACCCGAGCTACGTTTGGGGCCCCCAACGGAGTGAGAAATATTCATTGACTGGAAATATGTCCGGGTGAGCTCACCAATAGTGTCGGGACCAAAATATATATATCGGGTTATAAATAAGTTACTGCTTGTATTTTATGTATAGTGTATATATTGTAAATTAAAAAAAAGAAAAAGAACTTCACTTTCAATTTAGTAAAGAGAGGTTTTGTTTATATATTGGAGTAACTGAGTTGATTATTGATTATAAGGCTGAAGGTGGGCGACAATGTACATTCCCACAATAGAGGTGGCGACACCATTATAAAAGAGCTCAGGACCTTGCATACCGATAACGGAAGGGTGTTGCAAGGGGGTTACAGATGGATGAATGGATATCTCCATCCTTGATCCATCTATTCTTGTATGTTTAAACCTCCTTAATCTAGTTCAGGGTCACAGGGGCTTGACATTACTATATGTCAGTACTAAGCATAAGGCAGAAATTATTACTAGATGAGGTGTACATCCATCATTGGGCTCATTCATACTAAGCCAGTAAAGAATTTCTAATTAATAAACATGCATGTCATTAGAATGTGGAAGGGACATTAAAGTACATGAAAAAAGCATGTATAGAAACACAAGCAAACTCCACATAAACAGTGACCTGACAGTACCATCCCTCTCATTAAACTCAAATGTAATGTCTACCTTGAAATAAACCAATATTCACCAGACCCTTTTGGTCACATGTTCCCCTTGACTCCAATTCTCGTCGACATTTATTTTTACTTTGTTCTCTGACATACTTGGTGTCATAATAGGCCTACATCACCTAATAGCTCTGTTTGAAGTTAACACAAATAGAATCTCTCCATCATTGAATTGTTTAAGCAACCTTTCTTTGCTAAAATTCTACCTTTGCTTTACATGACAAATTGTTTATCAACTTCTGTTTCCCAGTGAAGGTATTTTATTATTTCAAATTTATAATATGGCATAAAATATAAAACACAACATGCTGCAAGATTATCCAGCTTCTGAAATCCTGAATTAAACTCTACAGCTTTGGGAACTAGAAGAGTGGAATGTTGGATTTAGTATCTTTGTTCTAAAAGAATAATAACTCATCTTGAATACATTTCTTCTATTTAAAATATCAGAGACACCTGTGACCACTACCCTCTACTTTTTGATTTAAAATTTAACTGAGGTTTGATTACCAGGTTACAGTGAGATCTAAGAGAAAGAAAATGGTAATATTTTAAAAGAGATAATATGGTTTTGTTTTGTATTTACTTTCTTTCTGAACACCTGATAGAAAAAATAAACCCTGAGCTCTGTTCTCCACCCAGATTTTTAAAATTCCTTCTTTGTTAAATCTAGAATAAGTGAAAGTATTGAAGTAATCATAATGAATTTTTTAGAGATGAATCAAACAAACGATACTCTGTTGAGTCACAATAAAAAAGATAATCGGTTTTGTTGAAGATCCTATTTTGATGTTCGCCAGGTTGTTGTTTGTCAGAAACCCAGTTTCTGTTGCAGAGGAATCCAAGATTGAATGAAACACCTCCAAGCTACAATATGTCTTACAAACTGAACAAGGAGAAATTTGCATCGATAGTCTTTAGCTGACAGTCTTCTGGGAGGAATACAGAATAAGCAGTTTCTTATCATTCATTCCTAGTGGTTTGAGATTTATAGTGAAACATATAGAGTATTATACAAAACACAGCCTCCACTCACTGCTAGTAGGCAACTGGACATAGACTTACCAAATGATAAATTTGTCAATGTCAGCTACACTCACTGACCATTTTATTAGGTACACTGCTTCTTAATGCAAATATTTAACCAGCCAATAACATGGCAGTAACTCAATGTATTTAGGCATGTAGACATTGTCAAGTCGACCTGCTGAAGTTCAAACCAAGCATCAGAATGGGGGAGAAAGGTGATTTAAGTGATTTTGAACGTGACATGCGTGATGAACACACACAGATGTAATTGGAAAAAAGCTAGCTGGAGAACTGCTGGCTGCTTTGTCTTTTACATCTTATTGCTAATAAGGAGCAATTAAAACACTGAATGCAGCAGTTTAAGATTGAAATAAGCAATTAAGGTTGGAGAACCTTAACAAGCGAGACCACTAAAATGAAGCATTAAAATGTCACTTAAGCAATATGTGCTTCATCAGCAATAATTGAGTTCTCGTTAAGGAACTGGGTTGGAACAAAAACCTGCACATACTGTGGCACTCCAGGACCGACGTTGCCTACCCCTGGTCTACAGCAGTAGGAGACCGCACCAGCTGCCACTCTTGTTAGCTAAGAACAGGTAACTGATGCTACAATTTGCATTGCTCACTAAAATGGGACAATAGAAGATTGGAAAAATGTTGCCTGATCTGATGAGTCTTGATTTTGAGATGGTATGGTCAGAAATTGGTGTCAAGAACATGAAAGCATGGACCCATCCAGCCTTGTATCAATGGTTCAGGCTGCTGCTGGTGGTGCATTGGTGTGGGAGATATTTTTTTGGCACACTTTGGGCCCTTTAGTACCAGTTGAGCATTGTTTAAATGCCACAGCCTACTTGAGTATTGCTGCTGACCGTGTCCATCCCTTTATGATTGCAGTGTACCTATCTTCTGATGGCTACTTCCAGCAGGATAATGCACCATATCACAAAGCTCAAATCATCTCAAACTGGTTTCTTGAACATGACAATGAGTTCCACTGTATTTAAATGGACTCCACAGTCACAAGATCTCAATCCATTAGAGCACCTTTGGGATGTGATGGATCGGGAGATTAGCATCATGGATGTGCAGCCAACAAATCTGCAGCAAGTATGTTATGCTATCATGTCAATTTGGACTAAAATCCTTGTGGAATGTTTCCAGCACCTTATTGAATCTATACCATGATGAATTATGGCAGTTCTGAAAGAAAAAGGGGTCCCCACCCGGTACTAGCAAGGTATACCTAAGAAAGTGGCTGGTGAGTGTATGTTGGTGGAATGACAAAAAACAGGAGAAAAAAGAGTGGTTTTGGTGTTTTTATTGTAAGGACCCTTCAGTTCTTAACTTTGAACAGTTTTTTGTGTGTGCTTTTTTTCCTTCACAAGCAAACCATCTCCTCGAACAGTAGCTGTTTCTGGAGGTGTTTTTCCTTCTTTTGTATTGCCCAACCTGTTTCTCTGGTGCTGCGTTTTTGGTGAGTCAGTCAGGAAATTTTTTGAAAACTTTTCATCTTTTGACTGGCCACTCTCCAGAAAAAGCAGAGATCAGGTATTTGTTGCTTGTATGAGTTACTCATTCACTCTAGGTTACTCTGTTGTGTGTCTGCCTGGCAGGCAAATTAGCACAACTGCTCATTCCTCATTGCCTTCTTTGTTTAGTCTGCTGGCCTTCAACCAAAAAGCAGCTGTTAAAACTTCTGTTTCTGTGCAGGCCTATGAATTTTATTAATTTTATTTTACTAACGAGTTTCTTTTCTACTTTCTTGGCAGTTGCAGCTTTTCCTTTGGTTTTATCAGTGTAGTTGGTTATTCACACTTATTTCGCTTTTTTTTTGTTAGATCCCTTCCCATTGGGTTGTTTGTGTTTTGTGCAGTGTTGCATATGAAAGATATTCTTTCTAGCTTTGCAAGTGGTCCATGGGTGTCATTACTACACAGATGCAATGGGAAAAAACGTCTAGGTGGCGCTAAAATTTCAATTACAAAAAAGACCCATAGGTCTATAGGTGCATAGGGTAATCAGTTGTCCTGTTTGACCAGGAGAATCCCATTTTAGGCTATGCCTCCCCAGAAATAATTGAAACACAACAACATATCCTGGTTTTAATAGGCTGCCCTTCTGAAAAATATTTATTGAGCGGCAAAAAGACCACAAATCAAACAAAAGAAACAATCTCTATGCTTCGCATAGCAGCCAATCACAGCTCTCACACACAAAAACAATAGTCCTAAACAAAGACAAAAACAAAATAATTGTTGAAAACTGTTAAGAGATACAAAGAACATCTAAAGATTATTATGATAATCAATAAAACAAAGTCATAGTTAGAAAAAGCAAAGGGTTAAAACCAAGAGATCAAAACTAATTAGGAAACCAGGAATGACAAGTCTCTACTTAAGGGTAAAAGGCAAAAAGTCAGAAACCAGAAAACAAACCTTGCGATAGGGCCTACCAAAAAAAAAACTCTAAAGAGACCCGACGCATAGAGTATCCACTGAGAGATAGAGTTTAGTAAAGCTGTTGCACATTTATAATGTCATTTCCATGGTGTCACCAGAGCTACTAATACAGTCATGTAATATGTCCCAACAGAAGAAAATCAAGACAGGAATAAAATTAAATGAAGTAAAGTCTAAATGAAAAATAAACCTCATAAGTGTTTAATACTATATCAAGATTATGACACCAAGTGTTAGGATACACTAAGGGTCCCCCCCCCAGGTTGGGGTTCAAATTTGTTTTTTATGTCGGTTTTATTTAGTTTGATTATTTTGTTTATGTTCAAATTGTTGATCATTTAATTTCCATATGTGTATGTATATTTTTCTATGTTCCATGTATTTTGTTGGTGTCCATCTAATGTCCATCTAATTTTGTGGGTGTTCCAAGAAGGAGGTGTTTCATCTCACAGGGCACCCTGGATATCATCGAGAGGAGTCGCAGCGCACGGCTCAATGGTAACTCTGGTCTGTACCGGGAACTGAGAAGGACGGCTGCAAGGGCTCTGATGACAGATAAAGAGGCATTTGTTAGAGGAATCTGTGAGCAAGTGACACACCATCTGTGGTCTAGCGACCCACGTCCTGCTTACAGAGGAATCAAAGCATTACACACATCTAAATCTATTCCTTGGAAAGTTACAGTCAGGGCAGCTGATGGAATGGTCCTTACGGATGACACTGCAGTTGTGACCCGCTGGGCTTCCTACTTTGAGCAGTTGTTCAAAGCTGATCCTCCGGCTAGAATGTTGGATATCTCTGGGTTCATGGTTCTTGAGGCTGATCCTCCAATTAGCTGTGAACCACCCAATCTCACTGAGATTGCACAGGTAGTGAACAAGCTGAGGGGAAAAGGCTGCAGGGATCTGTGGTATCCTGGGTGAACTTCCCCAGGCTGGTGGTAAGACTGTCCTCCTGGCATTGCAAGCAATCTTTGCTTCTATTTGGGAGACTGGCATCATCCCAACTGACTGGAAAATGGGACTTGTCGTCCCTATCTAAACACATCGCTAACACAGAAACGTTTTTCATGTTTTAGTAATAATTGACAAAATGTAGACATGAAGTGTACAATACAGTATGTGAACACTGAAGTCCAAATATCAAATAAACACTTTCACAAAAGTATAAAAAAGTATAACAAAACAAGTGCACTTTTATTCAAGAATATAACCAAAGAAAAAGAAGTTGGCTTAGGGTAACTGCTTGGATGGTGCAGCGGCAGGAGTTGCTAACTCATAATGAAGAGATTGCAGGTTCAATTCCCAGGTCCACCAGTTACCATTCTCAGTAGTAAGCTGCTATTTTTATTATTGTTATATAATAAAAACATACATTTGATTTGAATCTGTAACAGCCAGTGTAAATTTATGGTACTTGTGAAAGTTAGCTTTTTTTTTTCAATTTAATTCTCTCAGTCACATTCACTCTCTCCCTCCCCCCTCCTGCATTTGCAACACAAAAGATGCTGACGGAGAGGTGCAAAGGGATTTAAGGTGGGCTAGGATTACAAGTGTTTTCATGGGCTTCAGGGATTCTAGTGTTAAAGGACAGAGGCAAATGCATTACAGTAATCCCTCCTCGATCGCGGGGGTTGCGTTCCAGAACCCCCCACGAAAGGTGAAAATCTGCGAATTAAAAACCATTTGTTCCTATGGTTATTTTTATATATTTTAAGCCCTTATAAACTCACCCACACTCTTATAAACATTTTCCGCACAATTATACAGCATAAACCCTTTGTATTCTCTTAAATATTAGGTAAGATTCATTGAAATTATGTATGTAAACACACTGTTTATATACAGTAAAACCTAAATATTATTTTAAAGATATCAAGCGTCTCCGATATCACATATGTTACAGCCATTACGTACGCATAAATACGTACAATGCAAGAAAAATTGTATACAGTAAAATGTGTGTACAGTGATACTGAACTATGTACATGTAATAAGTACTGTACGTAGAAAATTAATTATGTTACTCACCAACAATGACACGGCGACTTGTCCAATAACAATGAGTTTAATTTTACTGCACAACAAAGGAGAGCGTTACAGCTCTTCTAAAGGAGCCTCTTCAGGCGACTGTGTAGCACCGCAGTTGTTCTTTTTCTGGCAGTCTTCAATCCAGATCCCTAAAGCAGATTCCATCTGGACTACCGCCTTATTACATCCACTTACAACTCATTTTGCACCCTGGTTAAAGGACACTGCGGCCATAGATATTATATTGTTTTCCTCCTTTTTAAATAAAAAAGAATCGTGGACTCATTGATACCGTAATGGTGTCCTGCAGCGGTGTAGCTGTTCCCTTCCTTCAACATATCCAAAACATTTACCTTTTCGGAAATCGTTAGCATCATCCATTGGCGCTTGGGCACGGCCCCTGAAGCAGCAGCAAGAGCACGTTGATGCTGAATGAGCGAGACGAGACTTCCTGGTTAACGCAGCGGAATTGAATTCTGTGCTCCGTCGCTGAGCCAATCAGCACACAGGAACTTAACTGCGTGCTCTGATTGGGTAGCTTCTCAGCCATCCGCCAATAGCGTCCCTCATATGAAATCAACTGAGCAAACCAACTGAGGAAGCATGTATCAGAAGTAAAAAAGACCCATTGTCCGCAGAATCCCACAAAGCAGCAAAAAATCAGCGTTATATATTTAGATATGCTTACATATAAAATCCGCGATAGAGTGAAGCCGCGAAAGTCGAAGCGCGATACAGCGAGGGATTACTGTATTGAGAACCTTGTGGGTCTATTATATGCAAATAGAAAGACTTTTTCATAATTTACATTGCCATTATTGTGTGTAACTTATGCCTCTTTCAGGGAAGGTGATTCATGCTACACCAATGGAGCAGTGGTCACACTCTGTGCTGTTTGTATTTTCTGCCTTGGAATAACAAGAAATGGAAGACAAACTCTGCCTCCAGCCTCACAGCAATAACACCTCATGCTGTCATTTGTTGACTAGACAGTACAAACTGCAGTGCGTATGCTCAAGAATTGTCTCCTTTTTCTATAAATATTTTTATTAGATGAGGTGGCCTAATGGTGCCCAAACCATTTATGTTTGTTGTCTGTGTTTATTCTGTTTGATTTATCTGTGACACACATGGCAAAAGGGTGTATTTTCACAATGCGCTGTCTAAACACACAATATTCAGTTTCACATGATTTTGTTCCCAATGTGTGAAGTTCATGGTAAAGTAAGAAGCCAGTTGTGGCTAACTAAGGAGCCGTTCTTTTCTGAGGGACTGTGACTGTACTGTTATTTGAGTGATAATGTCAATGCAAGTGATTAAAATGTTATGATTTATGTTGTATTTAACCATAGGTCTAATAACGTATATTGTGTTGCATTAAAGCCTATGGAAGAATTCTAAAATAGTTAACCAAATTAGTCTATCAGTTCAAATGTGTTCAAATGTGAAAAACTGCCTGAATAAACATAGAGAAATAAAGTTAAAAAATAAAAGTTAATATCACTGTTTAAAATAATGACACATGCAAGAGTTTGGACTTCAAACTTTGTGGTGATGGGTTCAAACCGTGCTGTTGACACTTTGTGACCATCTCTTCATCTGCCTATTGTTAAATTGTGTGTGTGTGTGTGGGGAGGGGGGGGGGGGGGGGGTCATTTTTTGTATCTCAAATGTTGTTAATAGCCTTGGATAAAGATTTTATCCAAAAAAATAATAATTTTCATTTACAGTGTCATGAAGTGCATTACACTTGAAATCATAATCTCCTGGAGAAATTCATCAACAAGCCTATGAACTTTTAGCGATTTTCTTTCTTTTCTAGTACAAGTAATGAAGTTCCTCCAAGAAGTGTACTATAGATACATTATTATAATTACACTGTAACACCTCAGGAAATGTTAAACTATATTGAAGGATTAAGAAAATGACTAAGAGAAAAATTTTCTGTGACATTGAATGGTTTCACCAAATGAATGTTAAAATAATGTAATAGTAATGTAATGTATAAACAAAATGAATGTTAAAATAAAGGCTGTCATAAAGTGGTACTAAAATATTTCAATAGACCTATAGACTCAGTATTACTACAAGGAATTGAAACAAAAATCTGGTAAAAAAAAGCATCTATAAATGTTTATAGAATTTCTGCATGGCAGCCAGAAAGGAAGCTTCTTATATCCATTATTAGACTTTCAATGTTTGACCAGTCCTTACTTTCAGTGTAGTATATACTACAGTACTTTATTACACTTAGATGATGACAGAATTTGTGAAAGAATTAAAATTGCCAGAACAAAAATAATTATAGTTGATCAATTGTTCTACTCCAAACAGCATGACACACATTTTGCCATCGAAGTCTTGCCTTAATTCCTTGTAAAGTAATTAATGTAGTTACTGGATTATGTGTTACATCATAAATCAACCTGTCTTGCATTGCTCTTTGATTTGGTCCATATTAAAAGAAAAAAATATGCCGGCAGAACATGTCTTGTCATTTTCTAACCCGCTTAATCCAGACTGGGGTTGCAGTGGGCACCTGGAGCCTATCCCCGCTAGCACAGAATGCCAGTCCATCACAGGGCAAACACACACCCAATTTATCATCACCATTTCACCTAATCTGCATGTCTTTGGAAATTTGGAGGAAGCCAAGACACGCAGAGGAAACCCACACAGACACAAAGAGAACATGCAGACTCCCTGCAGGGAGAACTCAGGACCACAAACCCTGGTCTCTTTACTGCAAGGCAGCAGTGCTACCATTGTGCCACTATGCCACTCTAAGTACAGGGTTTACTAATTTAACAATATTTTATTTACTAAAGTCTAAGCATTTGCTTATTCATCTTCCTTTTTATTGTATTCAGTTATCCAATTTAGGAGCACTTTGCACAAGGCATAAATCCATGACTCCGTAACTGAAAAGCTTTTTTCTATTAAATTTTTCAGTTACAGATATGACTTTATCTTGTCTGACTTTCCTTTATTAATTTACCATGCTGGAAGAACAGTGCAGGGGTTATACAGTAACTGCATATTAATGGATCCAATATTCTGGGTCCAAATGGCAAGCCTGGTCTCCTTCACACTTTCCCTGTGGTCTGGCACACTCTCACTGTACTGTGGATTCCTTCTACATCTCCAAAGGTGTTTAGACTGGGTTCATTCTAGTCACTTTAGTGACTCTAAATTGACTCTTTGAAGTTCGTAGAAGCGCTATGAATTAAAGCACTCCATTTCCCAAGTGCCCTGAGGGTATTGCCCTGATTGGATGACTGCAGGGAGTGCAGGGGCTGCTGGGGACAAGAGGGGCCAGTGGGAACTTTAAAAGGAAGCTGGCTAGAGAGTAAGAAAAAAAGTCAGTTATTTTGTGTCTGTGTTCACCCGTCTGTCTTGCCATCTGCATCATCTGTCTTGGACTATCACTTTTTCCTGGATGTATGGACTGTCATGTGCTTGCCTGTCATGTGAGTAGTGTGTCAGAATTACCATCGCTATCATCTGAAGGAGTGATCCCTGATCAAACCATCCCATGCAGCGTCAGTAAAACTGGTAGGACTTTTTATATATTTCTTACAGCAAGCTGTTCATAGGATTGTCATTTTGTTCCTTCATTCCACAACATGTGTTCCCACTGCTTTTGGACTGTTTATGGACGTGGTTGTTAGCATTTATTATTAGGTGTTTATCGTTGTTTATTTATCACCTTATCGCCATAGGGGAGAATGGAGGGTGATCTGTTTATTTGCCACTTATCTTTTTTTGTCTCATGCAATTAAAAAAGAGATTGCATCTTATTCCGCACCTTGTCTGACTCACTTCATATTCCATTTTCTGTAAAACATGTCAAATAAATCTGGCATTGTTACATAAACAGTGTGAACAATTAGTTGTCTTTCAGAAAAATGTGAAATATTGTGCACAGATGAAATTAAGAACGTGCTGGATGCCCTGTCCCTAATTGTATCAAGATATTTCTGTTTTACATTTTGTTTGGTTGTCAACGTTAGTGAAACAACTCATTAGGTAAAAGTTTCAAGAGTGAGGCATAGATAAGTGTTTTGAATGAGGAGTAGGCTGGACAGCAAAAAGAACCCAGCCCTTATTAGAACAAACTTAGTCTATAGTGATCTACAAAAAAGGAATGGTCAGTGGTGAGTACCTGAAATTACGTGTATCAGAAAAAGGTCAATCTTGACCCAAATGATTAAGTTGCTTAATTCATAGTGTGTTTCGCAAGTGGTCCTTTTCCGCAATGCCCAGGATACATGCTTGAAGGCAGCTCAGAATGACAATGAATGTTTCACTGGTCATGTAAAATTCATAATAGTACAAGTTCTTCCTTGATGGAAGCGTACAGAGACACCTCCTTGGGGTTCTGTAAGAGGCAGCCTGTGCAAATAAAGCCTGAGGTATGTTCAGAGGCCTGTTGCAGTTCTTACAAAGACATTTGGGTCAAGTGGTATCAGGTAAACTAGAAAAAAAAATGTTGAGGTTGCAGTCTGTCATTAGCGGTTAGTAAGGGTGAATTTTAAAGACAAGTTACTTTTTTCAGAAATGCGTTTCCAGTGTGAAGAGTAGGGCTGTGAGTGACTGGCAGTCAGCTTGCATTATGAACAGGCCTAAGCACAAGCTAGAACCTTATGTTTGTCTACAGAGTATTTTTGTCCAATTTAGCTAAGTGCCATTGGGCAGCCACCTCAATATTGCAGTCACCACTTTACTTGAAGTATCACAGGTAATGGAGATGGGGACAGAATAGTCAAAGTGACCAACAAAAGTGGAGAGGTGAATTGGACCTTCAAGAACTGGACATCCCCTAATGTTGAATGGTATCCAAGATGAAGGTACATCTTTTTGGTGTAACTTGAACAGCTGGATCTGAACAACTCACAATATTCCATAAAGGAGATGGGTGAATATTTCCAGGACCTGAAACACTTCAGACCAGCTTTATAAAGTTCTGACAACGAGCTGAATGCAACTGAAAAAGAAGCAGCAACAGCAGAAGAAGAGGGAAGAACAGGGTCCAGAAGACCCATGCCATGAGCCACACTGAACACTAATACATAATGGGTTTTGTCAGCCAGCATTGTCTATGACAGCTGTGGAATGATTAAGATTGTATTGTGATTCACCACACTCATTTGCTTTGCTTCTGTGTATAACACGGGTCTCCAATCACAGTCCTGAAGGGCCGCAGTGGCTGCAGGTTTTTGTTCTAACCCGGTTGCTTAATTAGAAAGCAATTCTGCCAATAATTTAATTTCATGGCTTGTTAGTGCTTTAACTCTGCTATGTCAGGTCATTCTCATATCCTAGACTTTCTTCCCCTATCTAAGGATATCATCCAAATGATTTGAAGGCTAAAATGGACGAGCAATTCTCAATCATTCACTTTTTTCTCTTTACTTTCCTTCCAAGTATTTAATTAAACCAAATAATGCAAGATAAATACACACTGGCGTAAATGGTAACAAGCCAAATGGAGAAATGCTGGTCTCTTTTGTCATTCGCATGTTATTGCTAATTAGGATCCATTAAAAACTGAATGAATACAGCTGTTTAAGATGAAAATAAGCAATAAGCATTCAAAATCTTAATGAGCGAGACAACTAAAGTGAAGCAGAAGTGTTACTTGAGCAATTAGTGCTTCTTATTAAGCAATTGGGTTGGAGCAAAAACCTGCAGCCACTGCGGCCCTCCAGGACTGTGATTGGAGACCCCTGGTGTATAACATACTGAGACGATTAAGAATGTTAAGAACTGTAATGACTGAATAGAGTATCTAAACCTACTGTATCTCCATCAATTTGCCTTGTTGCTTTATCTTTCCACCTGGGGTCTAGAGATTAAGGCTAAAGGAGATGTTGAGTCACAGTAGCAATCAGCTGTGGGTAAAGTTGGACTGGAGTTCCAAGTTTAAGTTGTCTCTTAAGCTGTCCGCCTGGTTAAACGTTGGGGTGGATGGTCTGGGGTAAAGTGAGGAAAAAAAACTAAAAGATTTACATGTTTCAGGATTTTTGAAGTTACATTTTCTTTTGTGTCCAGGTATTGAAAAGCATAATAATGCCACGTACATCTCTTCCATTTACTATTTTGGTCACCGTTAAATGTCTCTTGAATGATTCTGTCCCTCCAGTCTAAACTACAGAAGGCTTTCCAGGCTGTGCAAGATATGAGAAAGGTATAAGAAAAGAGGAAAGGCATACAGCAGATTGACCTTTTCACTATTGTTACATGGATAAGACATGAAACTATAAAAATACTATCAGATGGGGATACTCTTTATAAACATTACCCCATTCATCACCTTGTTACCTATAAAATATATAAAACAAAAATGAAAGTTTAGGAAATAATATCATAAAAGAAAACCAGAAATTCAATTTTCAACAATTTAAAACAGAAGCATTTTTCTAGGTGGAATAAGCAGCATCACTATGATTAGAATTGTTTTGTTTCCAAGACAAATGCCAAGACAAATTCATTTGTCTCATTTAATGGGTTGTTATTTAACTACAGATTGAGTTCTCAATAACTCCTTCAGATTGCAATTTAAAAAAACAATGCATCTTGTGGCAACACCTTGTCGAAGGACTGTTTTGAGAACTGACGTTCAGGACAGTTTTCATAACATGAAAGCCATAAACATAAATAGTAGTAATGGTAGTAGTTTTGTCATATATACAAAGTACAGCGAAATTCATGGTTGAATTTCCAACCAACATGATGCACATTGCCACACCCTGGCACCATGATAAACAAGAATGTTGAAAACACAAATCAGTTTACCTGACATGCTCCATACTTCAGTTTCCATGTCATTTGTTCAATGAAACATAAAAGAGAAAGATAATTATAATTTTGCAAATGCTGCTGAACTGATCTTCTTATTCCACATATACACAAAAATGTTTCCAAAAGGCAATACCAGCAAATTGGATCTTAAAGTTGAATTTTCTACTTAGAATTTTTCTGGAGTGTAAAAGATAAAGGGTTGATGATCCTAATATACTTTTTAATTTGATATACCAAGGCAAGCCTTTTTACTTCATCCATGAGTACAAACAGAAACAGCAATATTTCAAACATAGTCTATAATGTTTTGGGTTCCTTTTTAATTATTTACTATTAATTTTATTTAGTTCTGCATTGTTGTTGTCTTTTTATCTGCTATTGTTAGAACTGTGTTCCTACATTTTTCCAGGAGTGTCTGTGCATGTGCAATAGTGTTACGACTGCCATCCTACTTAAGGAAGAACAGTGACTGTAAACATTACCACTGTGCTTTGTTTACTCAATGAAGAAAACCTTCTATTTATTGAAAAGGGAATACAATCCAACAAACAATCTAAGTAATTGATTTCCTCACGTGTTAGCTTCCTGAATTTTTAAGAATATTTTTACATTTTAGTGTTTATTTTTGATTTTTATTCTGTCTGATTGGCCATCTTTTGGTGGTTGAATTTTGAGGTTGGGCTCACATGAACCTGTGTGTGATATCACAGCAACCATTTCTCTCTACTCTAACAGCGGGCCAGGATCACAGGTAACATAATCATCTTGCTCTGTTAAAACTCTGAAACGTTCTATTTCACTGTCAAAATCTGCAATATTCGTTTAGGTATGTATCTATCTGTGTTAGTATAGTTTTCACATTTTGTTTGCATAATTAAACATATTTACTCATTTGGTGTTTAGGTTTATTGATCTTTCCATTTCCATTCCATTTCTTCTTTACTCTGTACAAGCAAATTAAATGTTAAGCAGATACTCCCATCTCTTCACAGAGATAGATGAATGAAACAATTCCCTGATGATTCATCCATTCACTTTGGTCAGTTTAGTGTAAAGACTTCCCAGAGCTTTTAGCGTCACTGTTTTCTTCATTTCTCTCTGTCACTAATGCAATCCTTGGTGACTTGGTGGAATGCTTTGTACAAATTACATTTGTATTTATCTTACAATCATTTTTAAATATGTATAAAATATTCATTATTTACAACTACCAATTTTACTTTTAAAATAAGACATATTAGGGTCAGGGTTATTTCTAAAATGCAAGATAATACAATTGAAAGAATTAAATCAAATAATATAAACACTGCATCATTTTGGTTTCCATCTGTCATCAGAATTTACAGAAATCTCATCATTTATTAAGCAGTGGACATACCAGTATATGCCTTTGCAGACATCAGAGAAAGTACAAATCCTGGAATAACTAAAGATATTTATGGTTCTAAAATGTAAGCATCAATGTAAGTTGTCAAAATGCAGTCTGGTCTTCACACCCATTTAGATATCACCTATTTTTGAAAAGAGCAAAACTGACAATTAATGTCTGATACTGATTTAGAATTTTAATTCAGGTTTAATTTGTATTCATTGGGGATTCCAGCCATCAGAAATTTAAAATCACTTTACATAGAATACTTTGTCCAGAACCTATTTTTGAATTTCTTTCTGTGTTAGTCTATTGTGCATAAACATTACATTGTCCTCAATTTCACATCATATTAATTTTTATAGAGCAAGGCTGTAAAAGGATAATTAAATGTTAAACACATCTTACTACACTTTACTGAGAATCAAATTATGTGCAGGTTTTTATAAATGTTTCTTCTGAAGACTTCATGAATCACCAAACCACATAGTGATTTTGTTTCAGACAATGTAGGTACAACCGGTTTGCTTCCATATTCTATTAAAATATGAGAATTAAAAAAATAGAACCTCCAACTGAAAAATTAATTAACCAGAAAAAATGTCAGTTCTCCTACGAAGCATTTTTTTTTTTTTACAAATATTGTTTCAGTTGTTTCACACTTTAAAAGAAAATATACTGCATATCATATAAATAACTAACTGACTCGATCCTGTAGATCAAACTCAAAATTGAATCCATACTGTTATTAACTTTAGCAATCTGTTCAGTATTACTCAGCCCATTCTGAAGTGCAGCTTAATTCAAAACAAAACTAATCTAATTATACAATTTTCAAGTGCAGATACCCATAAAGGGGTCTCAACACTTTGGCATAAAGGCTTTCCCTTAAGCAAATTACCTTACTTTATGCAAATTAAATATATTTAAACAAAGGAAAAACAGCTCAAAAGCTCCAGAAAGAAATCAGAACAGCAAATACATGACAGAAGAAACAATCCATTTGACAAAGTTTGTGTGAAATACTGAGTTGTGTTCCAATGACAGGTGGTGTGTGACACGGTTTAATTTTATTGACTTACTTTTAATCCTGTTAATATAACCGTTCCACAACAATTATTAAAATAAATGATAATGCTAAGGTTAAAAACAATGATGTCATATCCTAAAAATGACTTTTTAAGTGCATTTTTCTCGTGCATTCCAAAATGACATACTGTGTATTCAGTTTGAAATCTAAAACCCTCTGTTGGACTGGCGCCCTGCCCAGATTATATTCTGTTCCCTTGTTTTCAAAGAAGGAGTCCTGAAAGAAGAGTGCCTAAACTCTAGTGGGCATCAGGGTCTAATGTGGTCAGAGTGCCAATCCAAAAGATTTGTTTTTTATCTAAACCCAATTGTTGGACTGGCGCCCTTTCCAGATTACGCCTTGCCTGATAATTCCCACTAGACTCAGGGCACTCTGTTGCCTTGTGTTTAATGAACAAGGTCTGAAAATGCAAAAATAAAGTTTTTATTATTATTTTTTATTTTTATTTTTTGCATAATTCCAAGTGAATAACTTTATTACCACTTTCTTAAAAGAGAGGAATAATATGCCTGCTTATGTGATGTACTTCTAATTTTAAATTCTATTTCTCAAGCTTTGTTATGTAACAGTCATTCAAAATGCTATACAAGTCCAAGAACTTCAAATCAAATTACTTTTAAACTTAACTTTTAAGTTTTCTGAAAGATTATATGTTGAGTTAAAGATTGTTATTTCTGTCTGGACAAGATAAAACAAGTTTAATACAAATAACATGTTTTAAAAATATTTACTGAATAACACACGTGTGAATAAATTAACCAGTGATATTCAATATTCTACAGTCTAATTTGATATTATTCATTGCTTTTGAGAGTTTATCACATTTTGAAAGTGACTTATAAATAATAATAATAATAATAATAATAATAAATAATTAACCAGTTTGAAACATTGATTATTGCTTGTTTTAGGTTTGGACATATTGAGCTTCAGAGCGTGAATATCAAACAGACATCGAACATTAAGATATGCTAAGTGTTCTAACTCTAACTGCAACTCTTCTAAGTTTACTATGGAAATAGCAAAATTATTTATTTAAAAATCTCCCCAATATTTATTTAAAATGGTAGCAAAACACTACAAGCAGTTTAAATTACATGACGGTGATAAAGACACATAGCATCCACTCTAAAAAATTAATACAACAGTCATGGCAGCCAGTTTTTTGAGCTTTGTCAACTTCTATTAAAATTAAGTAGATCCAACACACGTCAATGAGTAATGTGAATTAGCTTTCATCTACATTTATTTTTAATTACTATGTTCATTTCTATCTATCTATCTATCTATCTATCTATCTATCTATCTATCTATCTATCTATCTATCTATCTAAAATGTATTATTATTATTATCTATATACCATATACTTAATAATTAGTTGTGTAAACCAAGTTTTTATGTTGGCTACATAAAAATAATCACATTTTTCTCACCATGTAAATGTACTTTCAGCATCATTTATGTGTTCATTTTCTAAACCCACTTGTCTTGGGCAGGGTCACATGGCAGCTGGAGCCTATCCCAGCAAGCAATGGGTGCGGGCAGGAAGAACCCTTGCATGTCTTTGGACTTTGAGAAGAAGCCAACATGGACAGAGGAGTACATGCAAAGTCCATACAGAGAGCACCTAAATCACAAACCCTGGTCTCCATTTTGTAGGACAGCAGTGCTAACAGTGTACTGAACTATTACCACACCTTTGTGTATCTTGTACTAAATATAACGATGAATCTAAGTCTTTAAGTTGACAACATTTCACACATTTAAGTTTTTCCAAATAGTTTTATCTCATTATTTGTTAGCATTTTCCAATTAAACTGTGACATGGAAAGAAATAATGTCATCCAACAACCTTGATTAAATTACCACAACTTCATTTTTTTCTTTTTATTGGTAAATCAATGAGCTAGAGTTCAAATTACTTACAATAGTAAGATGAAGTAATGACTATTATTATTGTGTCAGCACGTTACTAAGTAGCGTTTGCAGTTTGAGAAGTTTAACACAATCAATAAATTTGAATTTTTACTTTGCAACCATACGTTGATTTAATTATTGGTATATCCTTATTTTTTTAGACTGAGGTGAAAACATAAAGTAGTAACATTAAAACATTACAACACTTCGCACTTATCTCTACTGTGTACGGTATAAGCTGTTAAGGATAGTTTAAAGTATATCTCTTAATGTCAAACGAATTTCAACGTCAAGGTAATTTAACCCCAATCGTGACGTGACTTTTAGCAGGTTCTGTGTCTAGTTCAAGGTGTATCCATGCCCGTGACAGCCACTAACTAATCCGGTAATCTCCTGTACTTTGGCTCACTTTAATTCGGCTCGAGACAGACTCCCGTTGCAAGCAAAACAACGTTCATCTTGCTGTCTTTCAACAATTCACCAATCCTGACTTGCAGTATAATGCAGAGTGATTTGAGCGCACAATTGGAGAACGGATGTGTCTGAATTCCCGTGAGTCTTCATTTATACCTTTTTACAAACTCAAAATGTAACGACGCGAGATTTTGGAAATGGCGCTATAAAAACTAAATAGTGTCCGGTCTCCTGTCCAGAACACGATACTTCTCTTCACTAAAATGAGATTCTGCACTTCATGAATAGTTAAGGCTACATAAGAACAGATAGTTTAGATAATAAACGCATGTTTGGATGAATGTGAAAGCTGTATTATTCTGTAGCAAAGCAGCCTTATTTTATTTTTCAGTTTACAACTGAAACATACACAATTGTCGTTTTTTGAACATTATTAATACCGTCAAATGATCAGTTAGTATTTCCATCACATTGATATATTTATATTTCTAATGTCAAACTTGAAATATTTTCAGACCACTTTACTGTTATCGTTTGTATTGGCCAAGACCCCGTATTTCACAATCCCACACCAATAGTTTTAAGTGATGGGTGTTTTACATGTTAACTGCGATGACAGCGCTATAAAATGTCTTTTCCAGGAATTAATTTCGTATGCATTTTGCCTGAGGTGACACTGATATGGGTGTGGACCAAACAAGAACTCCACGAGGCACCTCCTCAAGCAGATTTATATCGTGAGCAAAAGGGAAAAAAATGAAACCTCGTTTGTAACAATCCTTCGGGCATTAAGTGCAAGCAACTTACAGAGTTTCATCGTAAAGGAACTAAACCCAAGCAGTTTTTATTTTTGGATCAAAAGAGATTTTTTGGCAGAATGTTTCTTTTTCGCGTTTTCAACATCGGATTTCTGCTTATCGGATTTCAGACGGTAAGATCTTAAACTGATTTTTTAGCTTTTTGATAGTGTGATCATACTTCAGTGCTCATTGTGACCTTATGGGAGCTGTTCTGTTTTTAGAGCCTGCAGTGACTAAATGTATTCCACAAACTAGCGACAGATGGGGCTTCCATCTCTTTATAAAAATACTTCACCTGAAGCATTGTTAGGCTGGTGGACCCCGTCTTGTCGTGTGTGGAATTAGGTATTTGCGCATGGGAGGACAAATCTTTGGTCTGTTGTAGTCGAAATCAGAATATCTTATTTTCTGCAGCCTCTTCACCCACTGGAAAGAACCTGGGTGGGAGAGCAGCCCATCATCACTGAGTGCACATGCGCAAAAGCCCGCGCACATTTGGATCTGTCAATCTGATAAACCACAAATATTTTGGAATGTGAGGGTAACACGAATGAGAGGTTATGAAAAGAACAAAAAGAGGGTGTCAAAGGACAAAAATGAAGATAGGCTACTTATTCAAATGTAAATGGTTTAATATAGTACGGTTTTTGTATTTAACTACTATATTGTAATAGCGTTAAGTATCCATCCATCCATCATCCAACCCGCTATATCCTAACTACAGGGTCACGGGGGTCTGCTGGAGCCAATCCCAGCCAACACAGGGCACAAGGCAGGAAACAAGCCCCAGTCAGGGTGCCAGCCCACCACAGGGTGCACACACACACACACACACCAAGCACACAATAGGGACAATTTAGAATCGCCAATGCACCTAACCTGCATGTCTTTGGACTGTGGGAGGAAAGTGGAGCACCCGGAGGAAACCCACGCAGACACAGGGAGAACATGCAAAGTCCACACAGGGAAGACCCGAGAAGCGAACCCAGGTCCCCAGGTCTCCTAACTGCGAGGCAGCAGCGCTACCACTACGCCACCGTGCCCCCCCAGTGTTAAGTATGATTTATGATTCACACTTTAATTGATTTTTTTATTATAAAAAATGACAAGGTGTGTTTAATATTATCTTAAAACTGTGATTATTGTCACTTTTTCATCTAGACAAAAAACACATTTTTTAAGTGTATGAAATTGACTTAATAAGTAAAAGCGAATTCAAAGCACAATTTTGCATAATATGCCATAACATTGTTTATAAAAATGAAAGTTAGACCTTTAATTCTTTCTTTTTAGTGCTTAATGTTTCAAAGGCATGCCAGGATTCTGAACATTTTGGACCCCTCTAAAATGAGATGGCAGTTTTTTCAGAGGAATTATTATAATAAAGAGAAACCAATTACAAAATCTAACAGATTAGTATATGAAGCAGACAAAAATATGTTTGGATTTTGCAGAAGGCTAAATATGTTTCATATTTTAAGGAAAAATATAAGTGAAGGAGATTGAAGAAACTTAAGAAACAGCAGAATATGAGGAGGGACAGGAAGTGTGCTTTCTTATAAAATAAGCAGCCTAAACAGTAATTGTATTTACATTGTACATCTGTAATTGATTCTGTATTATATTTACTTATAGTAACATTTAGAAGTTCACATACTTTATGCTATTCAATATATTTTCCTTGAAAACAGTGAAGGCAGGAGGAATAGTCGTTGGTATGACGCTGGGACAATTGCATCGCAAACGAATGTTACTATGTAGAAAAGTAATGTAATTTGTTTTTGAAACTCTTAATAAACATATTTTTAAAAAAGTGTGAATCGTTTTGAACGTCCCTCATATATATAGATATATATACATAATATTTGTGTGTGTATACTATTTATGCCCAAGTGTGAGTGTGTGTGTGTGAACTAACTGTATATATGTATATACAGCACATAGACTGATGTATTTAGAGGTAGCACTTCAGCAATATTAATGAATATCAAAACTACATTCTAAAAACTGAACATGTACTTTTAGAGTTTAAAATTTATTAATTTTCTATCAAATAAGCAATTAGATTTTTTGTGTAGTGCAGTTGAATGAATAGAGTGCACTTCTAAAATAATGCATTGACAGAAATATTAAAATCATATTATATACATTATGTACATACACAAACACATAATTTAGGTTAAAACACAGTAAAATAAAGCAATGTCAATATAAAACAAAAAATGAAAATATAAATCATTTAACATTATAACTGAGATATGGTCAGCTGACAATGGAAAAGGAACAAAAAAATAAATCCAGTCAGTGGAATTCCTGGAGTTTTTGATGGTTTTAATAGTCAAAGTCAGGTAATGCCCACAGTATTATAAGTACCTGCTGGACAGAGCAATAAGGAGAATAAATCACATCCATCCTTGAATTCCACAACTCCTAAAATCTGTAGTATTATTTTTCATGGCAGGAGCAGTAGCTTCGTATTTTAAAAACAAGGGCAATAACAAGATACCAGGAAAAGAAAACCATTGCACTATTTTGTACCTGGATAATCTCACACCCAGCAGCTTTGTTTCTGTTTCCCACTCGGGCTGCATAGGTGCAGGGGTTAACTCTGCAAGCAGCTCTCTAATCCTGGGTTAAATTCCTGGCCTTGCCGCTCTCCGGTTGCATTTTGACGAGTTTCCCCTTATCAGCATGGATTTTTTTCTGGGTGCTCCTGTTTATGCCCTTCTCCCAATGATACATGTTCTAAACTAATGATGATGGGAGTGTTGATGGGCCTGGCAGGATTGCAGTCTGTCTTGTGCCTGAAGCTTCTACAAGTAGATAGAATTACAGATCCCCGTGACGTATTATTGACATTGGAGGAAAAAACATGAATCAAGTTTGCTCTTTGACGTTTAGATGTTTTGTGTAAGTTATGCATTACTAACATCACATGATATAAATAAGGTAAGCATGCAACAGAACACAAGCATATACACTAAGAAACCGAGGCATTATTTGAAAACTAACTTTTTTTTAATACATAAACATGCTTGTGTAGTTAAAGTAACCAAAAGTGTCACATTATGGAAAAGGAGGATGTGCTGGAAAAGCTTCCATCTTGCTAACAGATGTAACCGACCACTGTGCATGAGACTAGAAAATTATCTTATTTATACCCATTTCTTCCTCATTCCACTCCTCACCTCAACGCCAGTATTAAAAGTGACAGATCCTTTGGGTGTGTCATTTTTGTGCAAAAGTATGTAATGTTTATTTAACACAGACCTATTGTACTACTGCATTTTTCATTTAAAAGTTCAGAAAGTAGTTTTGTTCAGGGTCTTCTTGTTTCATTAAAATAATATGCTTTAGTTTTAGCAAAGTACACACATTGTACAAATACAGAAGCACATTTAATACTTATGAAGAATTTTTACAGTAGCCATGCTAAAAAAGCTGAAGACAACACATAAAGAGTACTTAAAAGAGAATGTTATAATACAGCATTTTAAGAGTGCAGGCAATGTAAGGAATTTCATATCATCATTATATTTATTCATACAAGATGCCATATAACACTTCAGATCTATGCATTAATTACCCAAGAGATTCAAAAATATTGTTTTTCCTTCTGTTTTACAAACAAAAAATAAAGTTTGATTTCATGAAATGTATAGATATTATCAAAGTTATTGAATGACTGAAATGAGATTCTGAAGAGAAAAATAACTGTAAACAACCCTGCTTTTCTTTAGTTACATATTGGCAAGACAATTACCAAATATTTAATAATAATATCTAGTTCATTTTATCCCGTAATCGTAATACTTCAATACAAAAACATTTTGAAGAACTGAAAGAAGTAAAGAATGCTTATAAACTGAGTGGCCACATTTTTGGATACTCTACCTAATAGCAGTTTGGTCTCATTTTTGTACTTAGAACAGAAATTGTTGGGCCATGGATTTGACAAGGGGTTGAAAGTGCAGCACAGTGATGTTGAAGAACAATTCCATGGTATCCTTTAGTTCTAGTGAATTGTCCTGAAGAAATGCATTACTCTGAGTAGCTTCTTTTATATCATTCCACTGATGTTTGACAGGATTGATATCTGATGACCAAGAAGGCCAGTTTAATAGGTTGAAATTCCAGGACTTTCCTAGGCTTATGATGTACAACATTATCACTGTTGAAAGCCAGTTTTCTGATGGGTAACACTGCTGCTATAAGGAGGTGATCAGCCACTGCAGTAGCAGCAGATACACAGAAAGAATATATCACATTGTGTTGAAAATCAGATTAGCTCACATGCTTGCTTGCCATGAGTGCCTGTCTGCTTTAATTACCTCCTAAATGGGTATTAACCAACACTGTGATTGCTTTAATTAACTCCTAATGAGTGTTAATCTCCAAACTGTGCATACAAAGAAACAAAATAAATAAGGCATAAAGTAAACAAGGCAAAGGCTGTGGGTACAGGGCCTTTTCATGCTCATGTGGGCTACTTGTAGTCAGCACTAAGAAACGCGAAATGACAAACTGTCTATAGTCCGCACTCAAACTCCAGTAAAAAGGTTATTGCTTTAAATATGACCAAAAAACATTACATCGTCAAGAGCCTTGCTTACGTGTTAAACATCTGATTATAATGCTGTTATTTCTATGATGTGATTTCTGAACATCAGATATTCAAAGTCTATTGATAAAAGCAAAGTATGATCAAAAATGACCAGTATCATGCAGTAAAAAGATAGGAATAGAGGAATTTGGAACACGTGTCTACTGCTTTTAGATTCAGAAGGAAAGGAGTTGAACTATCTGAGCTTTGGTTAATACTGCCTGGCTAAACCAAAGTGTTCATCAGAGAGAAGGAAGATGTGCTCCCTGCTATGTGCAAAGCAATGATAAAATAGTCAATTGTGTTGGACTTTTGTGCTTTTGTTGGAACTGTGTTGGACTTGTGTACTAAGACATTTGTCCAGGTAAGCCTATATCTGCTAAAACATTTTTGCAGCTTGATCCATATTTCTTTGACATGGCTGGAAAACACAATATCCATATATGAATAATGCTTCTAAATGCAATACACACCAAAATATAATCAGGATCATTTTTTTTTACTTTAATTCCTAGCATGTCCAAAAAGTAGAAGTTTTCGTATAAGTGTCGTTGTGATGTCTTTGATGCATGTGTGTTCGTAGTGAACATGGTCTTATTATGTGGGAGATACAGTGGAACCTCGAGTCACGAACATCTCGGACCACGTACAAATTGGGTTACGACCAAAAAGTTTGCCAAACTTTTGCATCTGTTCACGACTGCACACTCAGGTGACGAACAAGCCAGTTTCCCTTCCGGTTTGTATGCGCCGATGATTTCCGCACGTGTTCAGTCTCTCCCTCTACATTCCCTGTGCAGCGAGCGAGCGAGAGAGAGAGAGCGAGCGAGAGAGCGTGAGAACACGAGCAAGTGAGCGAGAGAGAGAGCGAGTGAGCGAGAGAGAGAGCGAGCAAGAGAGCCCAAGTAGGGGTGTTTTGGCTGACGCTCGGTGGGGCAAAAGGAAGCGGTCACTCCAGCTGAGCGAACAAGGAGCTTGAGTGACCAGAAGAAGTAAGTAAACATTTAGTTTACTATTACACTGTGCATTCTATGGTATAATTAACTATTTTTGTGCTTAAAAATCTTTAAAAATATATATATTTACATACAGCTTGTACGGTCCGGAACTGATTAATTGTATTTACATACAATCCTATGGGGGAAATTACTTCAGGTCATGACCAAATTGGGTTGCGACTAGAGTTTTGGAATAAATTACGGTTGTGACCCGAGGTTCCACTGTAGTTTCCACGTCAATCCTAAGGAAACAAACATGGAACTTGGCATCTGAAGACAAATGAGTTCTTCCATGTACTGCAAAGTTTTACCCTCTGTTAACACTATTTAAATTAATGTGCAGTGGATTGGAATAGTAGGAGTATGTGGGTTTAAAAAATAGTGCAGCACACAGCTCTACTGTGTGCATAGCATCGGTACACCGAGCAGCTGCACTAGTGCTTTCTTGCTGCATTACTTTACTTGCATGCCTAGTCTATGTTGTGTAGCTCAAATGTGGTATTCCTTGCAAAGTTTACACACTGTCGCAGTTTGAGGTCCTTGTCGTCCTCTTGAACCCTCTGACTCGACTCCAGACACCAGGTAAAAGTCCAAATATTACTTTTATTTAGACAATAACGTGCACAAAGCACCCTCCACTCCACAATATTCATAAATCAATAAACAATACAGTAATCAATTCTCCACACTCCCAGACACTTCGCCACCCTTCCTCCCATCTCAGCTCAGCGTACTGGTTTCCCAGAGTCCTTTATATAGTCCCTGACCCGGAAGTGTTTCTCCCTTCTGTCCATGTGATCATGAACACTTCCGGGTCGGATAAAAAGCTCCTTTCTTCAACCCGGAAGCACGTTGTTTCCTCTTGTCATGTGATCATGACGCACCTCCGGGTTATAGGGCAAGTAAGTGTCCGGCAGCCTCCCCACAGCAACTCCTGGTGGTCCCCATGGTATCCAGCAGGGCTGTGCATATAAACTACAAAGTCCATGAGGCCCTGCTGGAATTCGGGGAACGTCCACGCTGGGGAGAGCTCCACCTGGAGGCCTGGGGGTGATGGCAGGAATATTTAGCCGGCCACACACCACAACACATTTACACTTGCAGTTGGGTTATTAGTGTGTGTTTTTATTAATGAGTTAGCCATTAAAAACTGTCTGGAATTCTAGTCTTGCTTATTAAAGACCTTGAGTCTTAGGTTTTAGAGTCAGACTAGTCAACGTTGACTCACAGCCTTGTGTACATGTAGTGGAGAAATTATAATCGAGGGCTACTTAATAGCAGTACACATTTGTCACTGCACTCTTTTCTTCTCTGCGCACTTGGTGGTACATGATATTGTCAGTGCACTTTTGTTCCACACACTCTACTGTATATTATCTCACAATAGTCAAAGACTGTGAAATATGTGACAGGTCCAAGGCTTTACATTGGTGTCCAGTTTTGCATCTAGTATGTTAAATACAGCAGGTCATACTGATATATTATTTGTTATGGATATATTTTCCAAAGCAGACAATTTTGTTTCTGTCACCAAAATGATGGCTGATGTATTTATTATAAACATTTTCAGACTATAAGGATTTCCATCATTTATACTGGAATCTACAAAAGTAACTCTGTGTCAGAAAATCTATTCTACATTGCTTTTCAAGCGTTTATTCATTTATGTCTATTCCATTTCACATTTTAGCAAAGGCTGTATCTTCTCTCTTTTTCATTTCCTGATACAAAAATCTTCACAT
This sequence comes from Erpetoichthys calabaricus, assembly GCF_900747795.2. Lineage (NCBI taxonomy): Eukaryota > Metazoa > Chordata > Cladistia > Polypteriformes > Polypteridae > Erpetoichthys > Erpetoichthys calabaricus. The sequence goes on along the minus strand of NC_041399.2, from coordinate 59,367,934 downwards.
CCTTTAACTACTTACTTTTTCTGCCTAAAATAAAAAATATGTCAAGTAAAGTTATTTTCAAAGGCATCACAGATATACAGTAGTTGCACCCAGAGGCAAAACTGACAAGGCAGTTTTCTTTGAAGTTCTGTCTGTGCAATCCTTCAGTTCAAGTCAGGCTCTGGAGATCAGAAAATATCATTTGTTACATCAAAGTACCTTTTTGTGTCCTGCCAGGATAGATTACATCAGAAGCAGAGGTGTCCAAATCTGCTGCAAATGTTTATGGGTTACTAGAGGGCTGTTCAAATATAAAATATTGTGGCAGAGAGATTAGGCCTAGATGACAAATAAAATAAATTGTCATTATATGAATCTACATATACTTATTATGTTATAGCAGTAATAAACATGGTTAAATGAGTATAATATTAAAGGATAAATATTGTCTTAGAAGACAGGGTTTGGATGGCATCCCGACTGGGAGAGATGATTCATTGACCAGCTGGGGTGCTTTATAATGGAAGGATGGAAGGAGATCGCCTGTCGGAGCCATGTCATCCCCTAGTCTGACATGTGGCAGCAGCTCTCTGGAGGGTCTTCCATATACATTTGGGCTTCATGAGAATTGGAGTTTCAATAGGCAGCCCTGCTGGGTCTTGTAGGAGCCGCCAGAGGGAGGTGTGGGGAGGAGGTTTCCTCCTTTTAGGGATGTTCAACCTGAATTTGCTTCCTGGATGCAATGTGGTGGCACCAGAAGTACTGCCGGGTCCGGTATAAAGGAAGCCTCTCCTACTCACTTCAGAGTTGGTTGGATGAGAATGAAGCTCAGTGACAGGAGTAGAAGAGAGAGAGAGAGAGAAGGAAAGAACAACAGTAAAAGAGAAGAGAAAGATTTATTGTATTTAACAGAGAGACCTTTACAGTAGAGATATTTATACAATAAATCATTTGTTTGCATCCATGACTTGTGTTCGTATTGTTGTGTCTGGGGTTTGGTGTTCTGCAACCCCCCCTACTGGTCACAATATCATTTGAAAAATGATAAGTATGACTAAAATTTGGGATGGATGGTGAGAAACTTGATAAAAGATCTCTTGAAAGTTTAGTATGGACAGAAAGCTGCAAATACAGAAACATGACATTGGAAGAATATCATAGACTGGCCATGCAGATAAATGTCAACATACAACTTTATAACGGTGCGGATAAAACAAGCTTAGATAGGGAAGGTACAGTAATGGGAGGGCTTCAATGCAAGACTATGAAATGGGTAAAACAAGCAAAAAATGGATTACCATGACAGGAAGTAATATTGTAACAATTACAACCCAAGCAAAATCACACAAAACATCACCAGCATTCCTTAGTCGATGACTTATTACCATGATAATTTGTTGCATTATCAGTATTGTAAAGCATCAACCAGGCAGCTAATCAGGAGAGAAAAATGGTAAATATTTAAATTAAAAATAATACATTTATCAATTCAATCAGATTCTATCCAGTGCAATTAGTCAGTCTAATTTGAATGCATTAAGCTTGCAACATAATTATATAAGATATGGTGCAAGTCGAAAATGTCATGCCTGTAGTACCAACATGAGGTAAGCAAAATGAAAATGGGACACTGACAATTGCTGTCACTCCGTTAAACATCTTTTCTCATTACTGCTTCTACTGGAACTCCAACCTCTAGGAAAAGTATAGCTTCTCAATATCACAAGACTGATGAAAAGAATAATTGATTCATTGCTTCAGAGTCTTCTTCAGTTATCCACACATGAGCTCTAGGCAACATCATGGAAAGCCTTTAGATCATGAAAGCTTAATTGAATATAGCCAGTCCCTTAAATGCCAGTATGATCATGAAAAAAAATCCACATTTGCAGATGATACCAAACCTGGTGGAATGAGCTGAATCATTTCAACTTAAGAGAAGGATCTAGGAGTTGTATAGACTTATCACTGAGTACATTAAGACCGGGTTAAGAAGCTACTAAAAATCATAATAAGATGTAAGATTATATAGAACAAAGTGTAGAGTATACTGAAAGATAAAGGAAATTATGCTTAACAATATAAGATACTAGTAAGATCTCAACTAGAGTAATTTGTGCTGTTTTGGTCTTCATATTACAAAAAAGACACAGCAGTGCTCAGTGAATGATTAATATATAACGCCGCTGCCCTGTCTTTAAGAGCTGGAATTGGGGGCTTCAAGCAGTTGGAGATGGTGCTGGAGTTTTGAATGCTGCAATAGAATGACAATCCATCAAAGAGCGGGTAGAAAGGGGATGTCTCTCTTGGAGTATCAAGCGCCATGATTAGTGGAGGGATTCACATGGACACCTCATTTACGCATAATTTCAGCAGGTACACTTGTTGAAAACAGTACCAGTATACATCAAACACTGCCAGAATACAACAGCTTAAAATTAAGAAATGATGGTGCTGTGTACTCAGTATGCTGCCTTGGCAGCGCTAGAATAGGTTCAGCAAAGGACTATAATAATAATAATAATAATAATTCATTACATTTATATAGCGCTTTTCTCAGTACTCAAAGCGCTATCCACACAGGGAGGAACTGGGAAGCGAACCCACAATCTTCCACAGTCTCCTTACTGCTGATTACAGGACTGTGAAGTATGAGTTACAAAGAAAGGGGTCATGGGTTTTTATTTTTGGAAAATTGTGATAAAAAAGTGACACGATTAAAGGTTTTAGAATTATGACAAGAATTATTAAGTTTATCTTTTCATTACTTTAAATTAAGCTCTTCTACAAAAACACAGGGACACGGAATGGAAACATGTTAATAGTAGATTTAATACAAATATTAAAAAGTTTTGTAAATGAGACACAAAATACAAGATAAAGATTTGGGGATCAGGTTCGTACACAAAAAAAAAGAAAAATCTCAATAAAGTAATCATCAAAGACTGGGTCTTAACAGTAGACTGACTAAAGGATAGGAACGGTCAGGTTTTATAGGTGGGGGGCAGGAAGAGGCAGGTTCTCAGGTGGCAATGTAGTCAGTAGAAGGGTGTGGACTTGAGCTGGAAGTGGGAGGAGCTGTAGGTGGGCTTTCCTTCTGGTGATCTGTGGAAGAGGGATCTTACTCCCACCTAAGCCCTTAGACTGCCTCCCATGTGCACATGTATGACACCCTATTTATAGTTTTGAATCCCCATATCTAGATTTATTTTTAATAATAATGAAACAGAATTCAGAGTATAGAGGATCTCAAAGCATTTTCTAGAGATAATTGTTTATGTTTCACAATGGTTTGTCAAGGCATTTGCTCAAAAAAACTCTATTACATTTAATTCCTGTACATAACATTTTGAAAACAAAACTTTAAATTCAAATTAGAGATGTCAAATTGTAGTTAAAGAAGAATCTTGCTGAAAATGCGTAAGTGGTTCTTAGAAGGTTGTTTAACATTTTAGTAACAAAAGAACATCCAAGGAGGAGGTAATGTGTATTAAGAAAAGTAAAATGGAAATAAAATATACAGAAAACAAAACAGTAAAGGTGCCAAATTCATATTTTCTGTGGTGTTTAGCTGAGAAGAAGTTAGAAACCTCTCATTTGCTACAGTAATTTATTGCAAAACTCTTTGAAAGTTACAGTGAGAGTGTGTAAGAGAGAGAAACAAAAGCAGGCTGAAAAAGTATAAAGTGTAATCAATTGTTTACACCAGAAAATATGTATTCAGAAGTGTTCAATGAAACTAGAGATAATATTTGTATACAAAAAGCCTCATCTTCTATATCTCTGAAATCCTTTAATACTAGGGAGATTGCTACACACTGAAAAATAGCAAGCATTGTAGTTGTTATTTAATCGTTCAGTCAAATCTGACTCTCGGTGACCTGAGAGGACTTTAACATATCAGGTGTTTCTATCTGAAACTGCTTCTCTAAATTCCTTCAAGGCTGTATGCATAGAATCAGTAATGCTATCTATCCATTTTTTCTTCTCTTTTTGCCTTCAATTTGAAACTCTTCTGATCAAAGTATTTGAGGAAATGTTAGTTCATTCCAGTATTTTGCTAAGAAACTTCATGCTCAAAAGCAACCATAGAAAGTATAGTCCCATTATGGAAATAAGGTTATTTGGTTCATCCATTTTCTACAGGCCAGTTGGTTTAATGTACTCCTCAGGAAAAGTAATTCCAGAAATTTCTAAAGATATGTGATGTGTAAGTGAACATTCTGGATTGATTTAGACAGAGAGATTGCGTATCACTAATTTGCTAGATGTTGATGAGGAAGCAAGAAACGCATTTAACAGTAGGAGTGCATATTATTTTACTTATCTTGATTTTGAAATAGCTGTTGATGGAATACTCCTTAAGATGCTAGTAATCAAACGCCAAAAGGTAGGAAATAACTGTGCTTTGTGATGCTGGGTGCAAAACTGGAATTAAAACCAAAAACAGCAAGTTGTGGTGTGCAGAACATTTTTTTGAATTACGTAAAGTTTAAATGTGTGGGGATGATACTCTTTTTATTTTATGTCTAGATAGCTGTTTACATATGCAAATACATGTAAATTAGTTTGGATGATGTACATTTTACAGTTAGAATAATCACAATTGATTGACATGAACTGTACATCCTACACCAGTGCTTCCCAAACTCGATCCTCGTGACCCCCTGTGGCTTCAGGTTTTTGTTCCAACCGGATTCACTATCAATGCTAATAATAAATAACAACTAATCTAATTTAATCACCTGGGGGGTATTTTTCGTACGTCGCTTAAACCATCCGAGATCAGGTGCCTCATCTTGAATGAGTTAATGCCAGTGAAACTCATCCAGATAAGTCGGTTTTTCAAACGCAGCTGTGTATTAGATTAGTGTAGCTGGATCTAATCATACGAGATGAATGCGCGCGCCTGCGCTGAGTGAAAAGCCCATATATATTGAGTCTAGAAAACATGATCAGCAAGTCTTTGATAGGCTGTAACAAAATGACGAAAGAACGGGCGCATTTTTTTTTCACACACGCGGCGCAAGACCTTTTATTCGAAGGACACGAAGAATTTCAAGATTTAATATACACAAGGGGTAACACTGCAAAAGCAGCCCAGACCAGAAAAGACGGCTGGCAAAAAGTGGCAGAAAAAATTAAACGCTAAGTAGTGTACATTGTACTTACTGAATACAGCGTTTCATTTCCTATGTGTCAGATTAATTATTATTTAATATGTCATAATTCCAGATCAAACGTGAGCACAAGGAGAACACGGGAACAGGTTAAAGTGAAGTACAAGAATATACTTCAAACTGGTAAATATTGGTATATAACTATTTAAAGAATTGTTGACATGAATCATATATAATATAAAAAACATTAATTTTAAAGCTAATAAGGAGGCAGACAAGCAAAAAACAGGTGGAGGTCCACACGGTCCAGACCTAACCCCTGCAGAAGAGTTGGCTCTCCAGCAAAATGCCCATCGCCCTGTTTCTGAGGGCATTCCAGGGGGAAGCTCCTCCTCAGAACCAGTGCCAGGATGCAGTGGTCATTTCATTTCAGGTAAAGGATGGTCATTGCATATTTGTCCTCCATGGTGTGCTATAGGTATGTTCCATATAGCCCTCTTTTTTGTTGGGTCAGTTGCAGGGAATGTCATATCCCTTGAACCTGTGTCTGACCAACGAGATATTAACGAAGGTCAAACATTTGATGAAGACACTGTGTCTGATTATTCATCAGGAGGAGAGGTACATATTCCAAATAATGTTTGATCAAACTCCACTCTGATCAGTTCCATGTGCCCCAATCACATTTGGAAATCCTGGTAATGAGAATGTTAGGCTGATTATGGGATTCTTTATGGAACTGTGGGTGTTTTAGCCTGTGTATTACCTACCTGCAATGGCATGATACGCCTCTTTTATTGTCTGCACACGCAGGTGTCCAGGAAACACAATGAAAACCTGAAGGAAATGTTTCAGAGCCAAACAGACCTTACGAATTGCCTGTAAACTGCACTTTTCGATAGATGTTCCGCATATATACTGTATATAAAAAAGTGCCGCTTGCAAGAAACCTCAAAGCAATGCCTACTGTCTGTGTGGTTGTGAGAGCCCGACTTCGCCGAGTTTGACTTCGAATATACGGAGCTAATAAATCTTTGAGGTACAATATTCCCCCTCGGCTAAAGCGGTATCTTTCGTACAGAATTTCCTCCGGGGGCAATAAAGGATCTTGCCGATCGCGCAAAACCCTCTTTATATGAAATTCTCTTCGTATAATTTGCGCACCAATATCAATTGGTCGCTCATTCATGAACGGCGAAGCCCTGACTGGATGACTTCCATGCACCGTCACTGATCACGTGTGTAAACCAATCCTTGTTTACGCAGAACAAACCTGCTCCGAGCAGGTTTGCGGATTTGGATGTGTTGCTATGACAACACTTCCAGGAAGAGTTTCAAAAAACTGACAGATCCAGGATCAGGCCAAATCGTCAACAATTACATCCGGCTAAGCGAGTAATCCACGTACGAAAAATACCCCCATGAACAGGCTTTTCTGCTTGTGATGACTGGAGATGATTTAATATGTTAATTATCTAGGTGTGATTGGCTACTTGATAATGTCATTTAATAAAGATATGATTGTGATTAGTGATAAGACAACTTGCGAATTTAATTAAAATGTGAAAGTAAAATTTCGAAAACCAAGATTGTGTTTTTTTATCTTTTGTTTTTTAAATTTGGGGGGATATTTAAATGATTGGAAATTAGATGCAATGCATAAGTGTGCTATCAACGTATCAATTAAATTTTGTTAATATTCATTAATTTGGTTTAATGTTTACAGTTGTCAGTTTAAATGTCTGAATAACTCAAATACATTATGTTCACCTAATTCCTTCCACTCTGGTTAGAGTAAATTATACTGGATTTAAACTACTCAATACATTTCCATGGAAATTTTACACATAATTGAATTATGTTCCACCAACAAATCATTTTTATGAGTGGTGGAGAAGCTAAAACGTAGTAAAGTTTCTTTTTTATTTAATTCTTTTTAATGACTTGGTATGATTTATGTTTTATCTTTTTTTTTGTAACATTATTATATGCTTAATACATTTATCAATTTTATTCTGAAATTGTTTTGGTCAACTGCGGTGGGTTGGCACCCTGCCCAGGATTGGTTCCCTGCCTTGTGCCCTGTGTTGGCTGGGATTGGCTCCAGCAGACCCCCGTGACCCTGTGTTCGGATTCAGCGGGTTGGAAGATGGATGGATGGATGGATGTTTTGGTCAACGTTTGTTGTGTCTGAATGAGTTTTATAAATAGAAGTTTGATTGATTATCTTCTGTACTACCATGCACTGTGGTCAAACTTGATAACATCTTTCTACTTTTTTTTTTGGTCTTTTTTTCCAGATATTTCAAAGCTATGGAAAGACAACTTTCAAAACTCTTCAAATTCAAAATGGAGAATTTGTTCATAACCAGAACATAAACATTAATCAAAGACAAAAAAGAGACCGAATGACTATTCCACCAATCAAAATAACAGAAAATGAAGATTACACTAGTAAAAACCCACTCGCCAGAGTAATACATTTTTCATACAAATTTCCTGAATTTCACTTATACCTGAAAAAACCTGACTAATTTATTGAAAGCACTTCCTTTTATATATCACACTATATTACACTTACTTTTATATATTATGGGAGAGCTAACATTTGTTAGGAACTAAAACGTATTATAATTTAGTGTAACCGTCACTAAGGATGTATTCTAACAATGTAGTTACGTTATACAACAGTCATCCTAAAAAAGTGTGATACTCATATTTACCAATTTTAATTTTTTTTTAAGATTCGGTCTGATGTCCCATCTGCAAAATATTACAAAATTTTAGGAAAAGGAGCCAATGAACCACCGTTCAATTTATTTGTTGTTAATGAAAACACTGGTGAAGTGAGCATTACTGCCATTGTGGACAGAGAGAAATGTGCAATATATAATGTAAGTAATATATGGACAATTTAAGAAAAGCATTTAACTCTGGGATAGCTGTGTTGTGTTATACAAATTAATAAATCACAACAGAATCTTCTTTAGTATGATAAATTCAATCATTACTGCCTGGTTTTAATGGATATTTATCTTTATTATTTTAAGTGTTTTTTTGTTATAGGCAAAAGAGAGCTATTTAGAAGGAGTTACATGTGATCTTACTGTAAGAGATGACTTAAAGTCACTATATGACATAATGAAGGGGTTGTTAGTGCACCCCAGTACACAGTGTAATTTCCACCTTGTGGTAATTGTGAAAACAGTGTGTAGTATGCTTCCTTGCCATTTGTGTGTGTTTTAAATTACCCATAAAGTTTTTGTTTTGTTTCAGAGGAGCTGATTTAGCTTTGAGTCCATGCAATGGTGCAATGACCAAATATTTGGCTATAAGTACAGATGTGAAGAAAACCCTAGGCTGTTCCTATATTAAAACTTGTTAAACCCCATTTGTCTGCTGTGGTCAAGCTGTCAAATCCTTCAGGGAAATCAGGTCTGAGAAGGCAGTTAAAACCATAATTGTCATTTTACGTATGGAGAGATAAGAGTGACAAACCATGTAAACAGTTCACCAAGATAACGATGAAGAAGTTTGTTAACAGTTTTTCATAGAAACAAAACCTAACTTGAAAGACCTTGCACACAGAGACACTCACAAAGATTAAAACATAAAAATCTTGCTGCAGTATGTACTGGATGTAGTGCCATGCAAATGTATTTGTACCCATTCTTGTTATCCATAGTTATCCACAATAGTGTATACTGTATATGTAATAGTAAATGTGTCTGAATTTTTTGTGAATTGTAGTATTAAACAAAGGAGAGTTAAAGTTAACTATATCTTTCATTTTTGTATAGTACAATGTTATTGTAGTTGTTCAACCTTCGGGTATGAAAAAGCTAATGTCTCTCCTGAAGAGCTTAGTCTTATTCAAATGATAAATAGCACCCCACTGTTTGAATAGTTTGTTCAACAATCAATACACAGGTTCTAGAGGCATATAATGCTTTGTAAAAGTGAATTTTCTAAAAAGACAACTGGAAAAACATTAGCTGCTCATTAGTCTTCACAGGAGTGGTCATCTTGCCAATGCCTCTCCTAAAACAAATGAGTCATGAATTCAAAAGCAATCCTAAAAAACATGTATGCATCTGCAAGTCTCACTGATGTTTGCACAAGTCAGTGATCCACACTCCACTATTTCAAAGACATTAAGCACATTGAGCATAAATAGGATCCATAGTCAACCAGCAAGAAAATAGGCACCTGACTCAAGTTAGCCTAAATGTGACTTGATGGTCCTCAAGATCTTTAAAACAATGCCCTGGAAAGAAAAATATGGGCTCAGTTACTGTATGTCGGAAATAATTCTAAACTTCATTTAACAGTAAGAGTGTTATTCCAATAATCAAGCATACTAGTGATAGTCCCATGGTTTAAGAATGTTTTGCTGAATCAGGACCTTTCCATAATCAAAACCTCTCACGAATTTCAATAATCAAACGGCTCATGAATTCTTTAGGACAATGTCTGATCATACATCTATGGATCATGAAGCAAGAAAATAATCCCAATAAATCTCCATTAGGATGGTTGAAGAAAAGCAGTTTAGAGGTGGAAAATCTACCCCAATCAAACACATCCCATCATATAGCACTCAGGGTTGTTCAAAGCTGTAATTAATGCTTTTACATTTACAGTAAAACTAGGATACTTCAGCACAATAATGCTTAAAGATCTTTTAAATTTACGACATGTTTCTAGTTTGTCTACAATCCTCTAGGCGTAGCAGGGCTTGTCACAGTTTCAAATAAAAACAAAAATTACTGTAATCTGTAATAAGCTAAGGAAAGGATATTACTCTCCAGCATTTTTAACAGTTCAGGTTATGTTTTGATAATCAAAGGGTACCTCAATTACCACTGCAATATTTAATGTAAGCTAATTATTAGGTGACTTGCACCTAAGAATGTGTTCTTTTAAAATGAAATCACTGATATGCGAAAATGAAGTGACTTTCTGTTCTCAGTAATTCAAGTTAATAGTCTACCAAATAATGATAGGCAGGTTTATTCACATGAAATGACATTTTTCTTATGAACATTGTGCCCTTTTTATGTCTTTGTTAAAAGACAAAGGACAAGATATAAAGACTCTTTGTATAGTCTCACCTGGCTTCCTGTATTTGCTTTACATTTGTAGAAGCAGGATTAGATGGGATAACATACCAAAAAATCATAGGGCAGGGCTCATTCTGTTTGGGAGCAAAAGGAAAACAAGTAGACAAGTGAACTATCTAAGCCTGACAGAAAAAATGAGTAACCACATAATTTTCAAATTGCCTTAATTATTTTATTTACCCTTGTACAGTCATATGAAAATGTTTGGGAACCCCTCTCAGCCTGCATAATTTACTCTACTTTCAACAAAAAAGATAACAGTGGTATGTCTTTCATTTCCTAGGAACATCTGAGTGCTGAGGTGTTTTCCGAACAAAGATTTTTAGTGAAGCAGTATTTACTTGTATGAAATTAAATCAAATGTGAAAAACTGGCTGTGCAAAAATTTGGGTCCCCTTGTAATTTTGCTGATTTGAATGCGTGTAACTGCTCAATACTGATTACTTACACCACCAAATTGGTTGGATTAGCTCATTAAGCCTTGACCTTCATAAACAGGTGTGTCCAATGATGAGAAAAGGTATTTAAGGTGGTCAATTGCAAGTTGTACTTCCCTTTGACTCTCCTCTGAAGACTGACAGCATGGGATCCTCAAAGCAACTCTCAAAAGATCTGAAAACAAAGATTGTTCAGTATCATGGTTTAGGGGAAGGCTACAAAAAGCTATCTCAGAGGTTTAAACTGTCAGTTTCAAATGTAAAGAATGTAATGAGGAAATGGAAAGCCACAGGCACAGTTGCTGTTAAACCCAGGTCTGGCAGGCTAAGAAAAATACAAGAGCGGCATATGCACAGGATTGTGAGAATGATTACAGACAACCCACAGATCACCTCTAAAAACCTGCAAGAACATCTTGCTGCAGATGGTGTATCTGTACATCGTTCTACAATTCAGCACAATTTGCACAAAGAACATCTGTATGGCAGGGTGGTGAGAAAGAAGCCCTTTCTGCACTCACGCCACAAACAGAGTCGCTTGTTGTATGCAAATGCCCATTTAGACAAGCCAGATTCATTTTAGAACAAAGTGCTTTGTACTGATGAGACAAAAATTGAGTTATTTGGTCATAAGAAAAAGCGCTTTGCATGGTGGAAGATGAACACTGCATTCCAAGAAAAACACCTGCTACATACTGTCAAATTTGGTGGCAGTTCCATCATGCTGTGGGGCTGTGTGGCTAGTTCAGGGACTGGGGCCCTTGTTAAAGTCGAGGGTTTGATGAATTCAACCCAATATCAACAAATTCTTCAGGATAATGTTCAAGCATCAGTCACAAAGTTGAAGTTATGCAGGGGATGGATATTCCAACAAGACAATGACCCAAAACACAGTTCAAAATCTACAAAGGCATTCATGCAGAGGGAGAAGTACAATGTTCTAGAATGGCGTCACAGTCCCCTGACTTGAATATCATCAAAAATCTACGGGATGATTTGAAGCAGGCTGTCCATGCTCGGCAGCCATCAAATTTAACTGAACTGGAGAGATTTTGTATGGAAGAATGGTCAAAAATACCTCCATCCAGAATTCAGACACTCATCAAAGGCTATAGGAGGCGTCTAGAGGCTGTTATATTTGCAAAAGTAGGCTCAACTAAGTATTGATGTAATATCTCTGTTGGGGTGCCCACATTTATGCACCTGTCTAATTTTGTTATGATGCATATTGCATATTTTCTGTTAATCCAATAAACGTAATGTCACTGCTGAAATACTACTGTTTCCATAAGGCATGTCATATATTAAAAGGAAGTTGCTAATTTGAAAGCTCAGCCAATGATAAACAAAAATCCAAAGAATTAAGAGGAGTTCCCAAACTTTTTCATATGACTGTATATATTGCATATTGTACAAAAAAAAACTAATACTGAAACTTGAGTGTGTGCCACAGACATAGACAGACATGTAGTGAGGCAAAAGAATGTATTGTGAGACTGATCGCCAAGGTCAGCTCCACAATCCCTGGTTGCTTCCAACTGCCACCTGATCCCAGTACCATTTATAACATACCTGAGGATGAGCTGGGCAAATGAGGACATGTGCAGTCAGCAAGGGGTTGGTGCAAAGTGTTTTAGTGCTTTTATTTAAAACAACAAACACAACTTTTGTTTGAAATATTTTCTGTTTATATCTTCTGGTTTGGAATTGCAGTTATGGTTTTGATTAGGGTCCAGGTTATTTAACCTCTAACACACAAATCAAAATAAAAATAAAATCTAGCAACTATTTGGGAAAAAAAAAACTGTGTTTTAGATTGTGGCAGTCACTTAAGTCAATCTTAAGGAAACAAATTTTTTGGGCTCATAATCACTGATGAATTCAAGTGGGAAAAAAAAAATATCTTGTGTGTTGTCAGGAATGCAAACCTACTTTTCCTTGTCAGTTGCTCGAGGAAAACAGGAACATTGAACAGAATATTACTGGTAAAAACATTAGTTCTGCCAGAAACATTTATCACCGACTGTCTTTGAATGACAGACAATATTATTAAAGACCACAGCCAGATTGTGTACTATTATTCTCTGATCTACCATTTTGGAACACCATTTGGACCATTAGCAATTGCACTTCTAGATTCAGGCACAGATTTTTGACCACACGTTATAAGCCTGGTCGATGTAGCAGTTATAGAGTGGAACAGCTATTTACACTTTTGCCATCTTCCTGTGTAAAATGGATGAACACCAACCGGAAATGTTCTGCCATTGCGTCTGTCCTAACATTTAGGAAGAATAAAATCCCACCTGATCAGAAGGATGAAGTCATTCAGGCAGCAGACCTGACAGCAAAAGAATAATGATCCTGCAGTTCTGTTTTCATTTAATTACAACACGGTAGAATCAAGGCCAGCAAGGAGTTAAGTTTCAACTGTTTTAATTGATCTTTTTTGGCTTACAATTTTCCAGTTATGCAGTATCTCCTGGCTGGAGTTCTTCTTTTTTTTAAACATTTTATTGAATTTATTAAAATCAAATAACATTCCATACAAGCAAGTTTTACAAAACTGTGTTCAAAACAAATCAAACACCACCCATGAGAAAGAGAGCTAGGCTAACAGAGTAAAACTTTAATAATAGGAAAAATAAATAAATACATACATACATACATACATACATACATACATACATACATACATACATACATACATACATACATACATACATGCATAGAATAAAAAAGGGAAGAGAATCCGCTTCCTCAATTTCACTGCTTATTCTAAAATATTATTGATTAGATCCTGCCAGGTTTTGAAAAGGTTTTGCACAGATCCTCTGTGAGAATTTGATTTTTTTCCAATTTCAGATAATATATAACATCAGTTACCCACTGACTTAAAAGAAGTGGGTTAGGATTCTTCCATTTAAGCAAGATAAGTCTACGTGCCAATAGTGAAGTAAAGGCAATTTACAGTTTGTTTGTCCTTCTCTGCTGGCTGGAGTTCTGATTCTTTTTCACACAGTTTATATTTCTTTTACAGTATGTATAAACAGGTATGTACATTTTCAAAGGTTTGATAAGATAATAATGGTTAATTCTTATAAAAGAAACACAATCAATCAATATGAAAAACTTTACATTTTGCTCATATTATTGACTTATGGCATCCAGAATTACTAGATTTGCAATCCTGTTTAGGTTCATTGGGTGTATGGCAAATCAAAGTTATTACCTCTCCTTTACAATGAAAGCAGCAAAATGCAGTGCCCTAAGTTATATCATCGGTCTTCACCACACAGGAAACTCAAATTATATCAGCTTCCATAATAGTTTGGATGTCTTTTTTCATTCAGATGTGCTTTATTTTTATTGTTATTTCTTCACAGCTTGTGGGATATGCTTTGGATAGCGTGGGAAAACAAGTGGAACATGAAATCGCCGTGGTGTTCATCGTAGATGATGTCAATGACAATGCTCCTGTTTTCTCATCACCAGTATATTATGCAGAAGTTCCTGAATTGAGTACACCAGGCAAGAAATTATATGTTAAGCTAAATTTTTTTAACATATCTACACTCTATTGATGATGAGGTGTCACAAGCAAGTTGTATAATTTAATAATAACTTCCATTGAGTAGTACTTGAGTACACGATGCTGTGTAACCCAACATTACATTAGACTAGTCAGTCACGTCACATGCAAGTCCTTTATAGAGGGCATACTTCCAAAATATCAGATTTCATATCTCACATTGTGAAATCATATTAAACATTTTTATTTGTTTATGTTTCATTCTTCATCTGCCACATACTTGTCAGTTCAAAAATTGTGTCCAGTTCTATTTTTGATGATTTTCCTTATTCTAGGTGAGAATCACTTTCCATGCTTATAGATGATGCACAACTCTGTAAGGCACCACTGACAGAAAAGATTTATATTGGTTGCTGTCTAAACTAAAATTTACCATAAATTACAACACACATTTTGAACCATAATACCAGGTTACTGTATAAAGCAACAGTAATTTTGTTTGGCTCTTACTGAACAACAGCAGTTGACACTTAAATCAATTGCCCTTAACTGAAAACTGTGTCATATCTTAAAAAGAGAAGTCATGTGGTTGAATTTTCTAGTTCTTATAAAGATTCTTGCAAAAGCACTTTGAATTAACTGAAAGCTGCACTTGAAATGGTTTGATAAGTCAGTGAATAGCACAATGTAGTAGTCAATCCTTCTAGAAATAAATCTTCTTCTTCTTTTGGCTGCTCCCATCAGGGGTCGTCACAGCAGATCAACTTTTCCATATACTCCTTCTTTGGCCAACAGTAGCCCAATTCCCGCCAGCACCCTGTTGGCTAACAATACTGGTGGTGGCCGTTGTTAACCCGGGCCTCGACCGATCCGTTATGGAAATCTGTATTGTTGTCCGCATATTGATCTGGCAAAATTTTATACGGGATGCCCTTCCTGATGTAACCCTCCACATTTATCTGGGCTTGCGACCAGCATGAAGAAACACACTGGTTTGTGCGTCCCCTGTGGCTGGGTTAAAACTTCTATAAATAAATGCACAAATTAATTTCTCTGTATCTTCCATATTTAGTCATTACATTAATTTTTCAATACTTTTAAGCTGGATAAAGAGGGTTTTAGATAATCTTATAATTTGTGTTTTAAAATTCAAATTGATATAAAAGAAAATGCTTAAGTTGTGCACCAATTCACCTAAGCCGATATTCAGGCCAACTGATTTAAAAAGTGACAATATTGTTGCACTCTGCTGCATTCCCCTCAACAGATCACAATAAATAACATTTCTGTTTTCTTTTTTTGTTGTCAGAGGCAAGTAGTTTTCATCCACTAATCTTTAATTCAATAATACAATTAATTAGCATTATCTGCATATGAGTGACAGTGATTATTCAGATTTCTAATCATAAAACACAATTAAATGCAATATATATTAATATTTATTGTTTTCTGTTTTTTTCTTCATAGGTACTGTTGTTTTATATCTCAATGCAACAGATGCAGATGATCCAAATACAATACATACTAAGCTTGTTTATCAACTACTGGACCAGCAACCGTCAGACGGTGTTATGTTCTATATTGAAAAAAATGCAGTCATGGTAGCTCAGCCCACTCTCGACAGGGAGGTAATTCATTTTATGTTTGCCAATGAATATTTCATGAACATTTTATGAAAAAGCATCACTGAAGAGAATTATTTTGCAGGAATCGTTTCAGCTTTTTATTGCTTTAATACTTGACATTGTCATAGGACGAGGGAGCTCTGAGGCTCTCAAAAAACAATAATTGCTCAAATATATAATAACAATTACACTATTAACACTGTGCATGTAAAGTTAACTGGTGAATGTGAAGGAAGCCCAGGTTATTTATCTCCCATTTATAAGTTCTGGGGTGAGAGATGTGTAGGCAATGATGGCCTCATGTCTCTGAAGATTAACCCCGCAATTTCAGATATCTGGGTCTAGCAACTATGAGTTGGGAGTTTTAACAGATTTTGTTACCAGTTGTAGGCTTGAAGCTTCTGTCATCCTGGATTTGTCATCCATAAGACCTGATTCACCATTCAGTGAAACTTCTTAGGTTGACACTTGACCACCTGAAGCTCTAGGCCAGATTAATAACAATATATTTTTTTCTCCCATTTAGCTAATCACAAAAAATTTCTATTACTCTATATGACTACATTCATGAAATATAATAAGCTTTCCTAACTAATATATGGTCTTTAGAACACTGTTAAAATAACTCTTCCCATCTCTTCTGAATTCAAATCAGGAGTGTATCTTAATTAAAGAAATCCATCACTTATCATTTGTTTTCTCAGAGCACAATTTTCTATTTTTAGATCATTTATCCTTTAAAGCAAACTTTGCTTGGAATAGTTTGACAGCTCAATTAAAACATTATCTTCGATACTTCCTCTACTTTCCTTTAATTAATTATTTTTTATTGTGAAAATTTTTTTATTGAAACTCAAGAGACATCATTTTAGAAAAAAAACTGTAAGCCAATTTAACAAGAATTAGAATGAAAACTTAATGTTTGGCAGTCCACCCCGCAACCCACCACCCAACACTATGCTGTTTCATTCAAATTAAGAACAATTACGAAAACAAAAGGTGCCCAAGCGGACCGGCAAATGTACAAACAGCTCAACATCAACCCCCTTAAGAAGAAGAAACGCTAAGGATTAGGACTGCAGTCCGGGACCATAAGCATCCAAACTTGGACTGGCAGAATTACTGTATATCAGACTGTTTATCAAAGTTACAGCCAGATGCCCCATTGATTGCTATTGACAGTTCCTAAAAGAGCAAATTAAAAAAAAATAATTTCAAGAGAGAGAAGGAATCAAGTGATTTTCAGTGACAGGCAAGAGAAACCTTTGCTACAAATGTTCCTAAAGCAAAAAGCTTCTGCTGGATAATAGATAAATGAAATAAAGACAAGTCTTGAAACACAAAAATCTGAGGAAGGAAAGGAATTTAATAGACAGAATGAAAGTAAAAAAGGGTGACACAGTGGCACAGGGGTAGTGGTTGCTGTCTTGCAGTAAAGAGACAGGGGTGCGCATCCCGGGTCCTCCATGTATGGCGCCTGCATTGGTTTCTGTGTCTTTGAGTGTTCGGTCTCCTCTCACAATTCAAAGACATGCAGGATAAAGAGATTGGTGACACTGAATTGGCCCTGGTGTGCGCAAATGTGTGAGTGTGTTCACTCTGTGATGGACTGGCATCCTGTCCAGAAATTGTTCCCTGCCTTGCATCCCATGCTTGCTGGGATAGGCTCCAGCCCCCTTCGACCCTGCTCAGGATTAATCAGGCTTAGATATGGTATGGTATGGAAGTAAGAAAATCAGAGACACCAGACCAAAAACTGAGCACAGGAGGGCAGTTTCAAAACATATTCATACATTTACCTGGGGTGTTTATCAAATAAAACGTGAGTTGGTTTCAAAGGACAGTCCCCAGGCATATTGTTTACAGAGAGTGGAATATAATAGGTGGACAAATTTAAATTGAGTTTGCTGATAGTTAGGATTCCTTGATACCAAAGAGACATTTCTAAAACCTATATTCCATATGAAATAGATGGAGATGAAGAAATATCTCAGTGTCAAAAAGGCTTAATTGATAATAAGTGAGGGAATGCCTTTCTTCTTCCCCTTATTCTAACACAATGACACATACAGCATATTAAGAATATGTTTTATTTTGAGATTACTTTTTAATAATATTTTCTTGAATTTCATTTTGGCTACAGTTAGGAAAAATGTCTTAAACCTACAGCAGTTCATTTAATTACATTCAAAGCATACCTGTTTGTTACACTCTAGTATTTAATGTAACTACTTCATACTATGTGAAAACAGGGAAGAAACAAGATACATTATGAGGCAGAAAAGATTTTTAATGCAGTTTAGCAGAGAATGTAAACCACAGAAGAGGAACACAACTCTTGTGGTTTCATAAAATCTGACAAGGCCACTTGTTAGAAATTTCTTAATTTTCTGATTCTGCTGATTTTTGCAGAATTGTTAATCTTTTAATCTGATATTCACTTCTCCTGTCTAGATGTTGGGTATATCTAGTAGTACCAAATTAGTCCTTGTGGTAAGTGTTCTCAGGTTGGCCTAAGTGACACAAAGAAAGTGCCAATCTATATTTATATGAAGGTGGACCATGTGCTGCACTGGTGCCCCCCTCTAGGCCCGATTCCCTTATTGCAGCAGATATTACTGGGATGTTCTCCCTGCAACCCTAATTTTGATTTTCAAGTAATTTTGAGAATTTTATTTTAAAATAAATGCTGCAAAGGTACAGTATGCTGTGGAAGCAGCCTAGTGAAAAGGTTAATAAGAATATGTTTAAATAGGAAACAGTAGCCGGGGGCTGTCAGGAGAAAGAAGTGCACTCACAAGCTTGTGACTGTCACTCTAGCTATTTTCTTAATTTGATACCAATACCTGATTTTAATCCAGCTTTTTTAAATAATCAGAAGTTTCCCTCCACGTCTTTATACTGTATGTACTATAAACATGACATGTTTTGAAATTCAGAAAGATACTTATTGCTATACCATGGCTATTTATTACAGAAAATAAAGATATTAATTTTCTACATATTAATGCATTCTTTAAACTAATTTTCTTGTTAAGAATTAGCAATGAAGCCCAAATAAAAAGGGATCGATACATAATCAGCCAACTTGGCATCATGATGGCTCACTACATAGTATAAGAGTCGGGCACAGAACTTTATTTCTTGGTGCAAAGAGAATTGCCTGTATCTTAACTTCAGCTAGACCAAGGAACTGGTTATTGACTTTCGCATCAACAAAGAGCCTCTATTTTTGGTCACTGTTTTTTAATAAAAATAAAATAACACTGGTCAACAAGCATTTTGCTACTGGGATTCTTTCACCTGTACTTTAACAAATTTCACTTGCTGACTCCAAATCTGAAAACCGTTTTTGTCCAGCATGTCTCTTTTTTTAGTTATGATGTTCCAGGTATTGGACAGCTAGGGTGACTGGACAGTAAAGGCGATGCATTTCAGCATTTAAGAAATAAGTTTGGTCTCGAGAAAAGTGAAGCCAAAATTAAGGAAAGTGTTTTTGTTGGCCCTGAAATCCATTAACTGATGCTTGACGATGAGTTCAAAATGAAACTGAAGCCCACTGAATCAGCACCCTCATTTGTGCAGGTTGTCCAGAATTTTCTTGACGTTCACAGAGCAAAGAATTCTGCTAAGCTTGTGGAGAATATGCTGAAAGTATATTAGCTTAGTCACTGAAGACGCATTTTCTACATTTTCTTCTTGACTTTTTTCCAACAAATCTAAGCAATGTCAAGAGATGAGCATGGGGAAAGATTTCATCAAGATATAATGGTGATGGAAAACTAATATCAGGGAAATTTACTCTGAGCATGATGGATGACTGCTGTTGGTTCATGCAAAGAGAGACGGATGTGCAGTACAAGCGCAAAAGCTAGTGCCTCAGACAATTTTGAGCACACTGACCTCGCTTTTATATTGAGGTAAATTGACATAAATATACTTTAACATGTCTCTGGCATCATCTTCTGGTTTGTTTTCAGAATAAACACATTCAAGCAATTTTGGTGGGACAGAGTCCAAACTCCAGATATTGTGTTGATATATTATATTGATATTCAAAAGTGTCAAAACGGCAATGATGTGTATCTCAAAAATCTGATGTGCTAGCTGATTTCCGATTTCATATATGAAATCAGTGTAATAAACTTAATAGAGAGCTGGTCTGAAGTTCCCAGTAGCAAACAAAAAATATTTTTTTGTAGACCAGTGTAATTATACACAGTTAGAAATAAATGTAAAGTCTGGGGCTTGAGAGTTTCTTTCTTTTCTGTTTCATGAAACATTTTGTTGGTTTAGTTATTCTAGAAAATTAATTAACTTTCCTGTTAAGAATTTCTGACATATCATAAAAAATAAGACAGACACAAGATTCAGAACAATTGATAAAATAACCAAGAGTGTTATTTTTAAATAACATAACTATCTCAAACACAGTAAATATAAATATCACACAAGGCAAAGACAAATGTGTACTTGATATACAGTATACTAAATACAAAAACAGTTCAGACCTTGTAAATCAAGATGGTGTTCTCAAGTGTGTTTCTAAAGACAGAAGATACATGCTGGGTACTGAAAATTGCCAAAAGATGCATTTTATATTCCTTTGTAATTGTTTGAAGAAGGGATTAGAAAGCCAACATAAACATAAGAAAAAAATGCTTGATATTTTTGAACATTATCCAAAAAAAAAAGCAAAGTCTTACAAAACTGAAGGATTCCCAGAATGTTGTGCACAACACTCTAAAAGTAAATGCATTAATATTTATCTTTCATAATTGTTCTTAAGAAAACAAAACTAACAGTGCTTTTTTAGAGAAAAAATTAAATATATAACAATTTGTAGTCACCTCTTGAATACATTGTTTTAGTTTTCTATTTGTGTGTCACATTCTTTTTAGGAAATTGATCATTACACTTTAATTATTCAAGTCAAAGATATGGATGGAGGAGAAGGCGCCTTCTCATCAACAGCTACTGTTCAAGTAGACATTTTGGATGTCAATGACAATTTTCCTGTCATGGAGAAAGATAGCGTAAGTTGAGCTCAACAAACATGTTGATTATTTTGTAATACATTTACCTTTATAGAGCTGATTTTCATTATAAGTCTAGCATATGAATACTTTACAGTTCTGTGGATGTTGCTGGTCTTGCTGGATATGTTCATATTACAGAAAGCTGAAAGAGAGTAAGGGGATAGCCCTTATTCTGAAGTAATTAAAATTTTCTGGAACAACTACTACATGAATTGAGAAGCTCCCACGAATAATTTATTGTTAATCAAAATCAACTGAAATTAAGCAACTAAAATAGAATTAAATTTTAAAAATGTATAATATGTGAAAGTAACTTTTTCATTTATAATTATATAATTTATTTACAGTATGAAGGTAGTGTTGAAGAAAACGCAGCAAATGTGGAAGTCATGAGAATGAAAGCTTTTGATGCAGATCTTGAAGGTTCTGCAAACTGGCAGGCAGAATATCACATTGATTCGGGAAATGAAGGTGGCTACTTCAGAATGGAGACTGATGCAGCAACCAATGAAGGCATCCTCATTCTTCAAAAGGTGTCTTTGAAATTAAGACTATAAGTGTACAAAAAACATATGAAACATTTCTAATTAACTAACATAAGCATGAGCATCATCTGCAGGGCGATATTATCGCATAGATAGATAGATAGATAGATAGATAGATAGATAGATAGATAGATAGATAGATAGATAGATAGATAGATAGATAGATAGATAGATAGATAGATAGATAGATAGATAGATAGATTCACATACTCCAGCAGCAGCATTCTGATAAAAAACAATATTAAATTAAAGAGTGATAAAAATGCAGGTATAACAGACAATAACTTTGTATAATGTTAACGTTTCCCCCCCCCCGGGTGGAATTGAAGAGTTGCATACTGTGGGGGAGGATCAATCTCCTCAGTATAATAATAATAATAATAAATAATAATAATAATAATTCATTACATTTATATAGCGCTTTTCTCAGTACTCAAAGCGCTATCCACACAGGGAGGGACCGGGAAGCGAACCCACAACCTTCCACAGTCTCCTTACTGCAAAGCAGCAGCACTACCACTGCGCCACCTGTGAGGTATGTCAGTGGAGCAGGACAGTGACAGCAGTCTGTCGCTGAAGCTGCTCCTCTGTCTGGAGATGACACTGTTTAGTGGATGCAGTGGATTCTCCATGATTGACAGGAGCCTGCTCAGCGCCCGTTGCTCTGCCACAGATGTCAAACTGTCCAGCTCTGTGCCTACAATAGAGCCTGCCTTCCTCACCAGTTTGTCCAGGCGTGAGGCGTCCCTCTTCTTTATGCTGCCTCCCCAGCACACCACCGCGTAGAAGAGGGCGCTCGCCACAACCGTCTGATAGAACATCTGCAGCATCTTATTGCAGATGTTAAAAGACACCAGCCTTCTAAGGAAGTATAGTCGGCTCTGTCCTCTCTTGCACAGAGCATCAGTATTGGCAGTCCAGTCTAATTTATCATCCAGCTGCACTCCCAGGTATTTATAGGTCTGCACCCTCTGCACACAGTCACCTCTGATGATCACGGGGTCCATGAGGGGCCTGGTCCTCCTAAAATCCACCACCAGCTCCTTGGTTTTGCTGGTGGTCAGTTGTAGGTGGTTTGAGTCGCACCATTTAACAAAGTCCTTGATTAGGTTTCTATACTCTTCCTCCTGCTCACTCCTGATGCAGCCCATGATACCAGTGTCGTCAGCGAACTTTTGCACGTGGCAGGACTCCGAGTTGTATTGGAAGTCCGATGTATATTGGCTAAACAGGACTGGATAAAGTACAGTCCCCTGAGGTGCTCCTGTGTTGCTGACCACAATGTCAGACCTGCAGTTCCCGAGACGCACATACTGAGGTCTGTCTTTAAGATAGTCCATGATCCATGCTACGAGGTATGAATCTACTCCCATCTCTGTCAGCTTGTCCCTAAGGAACAGAGGTTGGATGGTGTTGAAGGCACTAGAGAAGTCCAGAAACATAATTCTTACAGCACCACTGCCTCTGTCCAAGTGGGAGAGGGATCAGTGCAGTAATGCTAGAGTAAGGTTGTGCTGGTATTTTTGGGTTGAAAGTTCATTCCACATGCATTTGAGTCTACACAGGCAAGTTATGAAGGTGCATCTGTACTTCACTTATGGTGACAATGACGGCAATATTATAATCTTACCAAAGTAACTCCAAAAACCATAAACATATACATTTATTTTTTAGGTACCTGAAATAAACTCATTACCGCAATATAAACAAAACATGTAATGCAATTTAAATGTTATAATCATCTTTAAACACTTACATATGATTCTTATCCACACAAATGAATCCAAAGAATGCAATTTCAACATTCGCTCAGTGATATCAAAGAGTTTTTCAAGCATTTTAGTGTGCAATGAGTGAACATGAGGATCACCATTATTTGGTTCAAAAGTGGTAGTGAGCAACAGAAGATAATAGTTGTCACATATTGACGCAAGTTTTAATATAAACCCATTTGAGAGATTTCATATTTTGTCTTTGAATTTAATCAGTCTTTAGCAGTGCATTCAAAGCCAAATGTTAGACTTGTTTTGTAGTTTTGAATATTTAGTTGTATTTTGCCATGACTGTCTCCTGTGTTATTCCAGATGGATGATGATGATGATGATGATTATTATTTATTTTGGCTGTTGTTTTTCTTTTATAAAATATTAAGCACTACCAAGCAAAAACTCTGTTTTTATCTTAATGTTCCAAATAGTAAGAATATTTCTGATAAATATGCTCTATCACATATGAAAGCAGGCTCCTTAAATGTGCCTGAGTTTTTAATGTTTTGTTTAAATAAAAGCAGTACTGCTGTCCTCTGCTGCTGAATCTTTTGTTGCCAATGACCAAGCTCTAACTATGACTTGTCAATAACAAGCTTTTGAATACAGCAACATTTTTTATTTATGTTTTAGAATATAATTTTTTTAAACTTAAATGACATTATCAGACTTTTCAGTACACCATAACAACTGGCCAGAAAAAATACTAATGTTATCAAGTCTTATTCCAAATCAGAGATTGTTGTTGACATGGGCTACAAACACTCTACTGTGCCTCTTTACTCTATGGTCTGGACATTTAACATACAGTATATTTAGTTTTAGGGTGGCGCAGTGGGTAGCGCTGCCCGGGTCCTCCCTGCGTGGAGTTTGCATGTTCTCCCTGTGTCTGTGTGGGTTTCCTCCGGGCGCTCCGGTTTCCTCCTACAGTCCAAAGCCATGCAGGTTAGGTGGATTGGCGATTCTAAATTGGCCCTAGTGTGTGTTTGGTGTGTAGGTGTGTTTGTGTGTGTCCTGTGGTGGGTTGGCACCCTGCCCGGGATTGGTACCTGCCTTGTGGCCTGTGTTGGCTGGGATTGGCTCCAGCAGACCCCTGTGTTCGGATTCAGCGGGTTGGATAATGGATGGATGGATGGATATATTTAGTTGTACAGTATATGTGCTGGGGCACTGTGGGATTGTTATGGCAGTTTCAGCATGATGAGTGCCTCATACATTTTATTAATAAAACATGCATCACTGTAATTCTATAGTTTTAAATAACCTAGCTGTTATGATTTGGGATTTACCCTAATTGTTTGTGGAAACCCACTTTTATATACCCACTTTGGGAAATTTTTACCCACAGAATTCATTTTGATGTTAGTTTATTCATAGAAGCCTACTGAAAAAATTAAATTTTTTTGTAAGTATTTCATGATGCTATGTTGAATTATTTTTGGTGCCAAAATTTTCTGCTCTATCGCGTCATGATTTCCATGATGGTTATTCCCAGAAGACACCAGGATGGCACAACATGTGTCATCACTGCAGAGACCATGTAGAGGTCGGTGTGCACATTCCTTAAAGGGCTAATTATTTTTTTTCTTTTCTCCCAGGGCTGCATATTTTTCCAAAAAACTCTAAAAAGCAATGGTTTCACACATAAATCAACATAAAATACTATTTATGACAAATGTCATTCTGTTTTTTGTTACAAGAGCCTCTACAGTACGTATATTCACATACTTATTACATACCTGTTTGTCTCATCACTCATAAGCTGAAAGGAACCTTCTGGAAATAAAACAGCTACCTGTCTTTCATTTTCGCTTTCCAGATTGCTTGCATTCAAATCAAAGTTCAATAAATCAAAGTCTGATTCAGATAATAATCAGCGATAATACACAAAAAACAAAAAAAGAAATAAATAGTACACACAGAATATTTTCACCAAGTCAACGAGTCTAACAGTCTTCCTAGCAAAGAGGGTCTACCTATAATGTAACAGCAAGTTTTGTTGATGTTTACAGCCAATGATCGTCCTGTACCCTTCTGCCCTCAAACCCTGCTGTCAACAAAAGTCAACATCAGCCCTGAAAGATCCAAGATTAGGATAAAATCATTGTTGATGTATGATTTGATTTTGACTACATTTTTCCTCATATGCAAACTTGTGTTTCTTTTTTAAATCTTTAAATTTTGACTAGACTTTTGTACATGATAACAGATCAGTTAGATATTTGGTAGCGATCTTGGCTTAGTTTTTGAATACGTCTCACCTCTTGATCCCTTTCATGAAAGCGTTACTTTTATTGAGATGTGTCAGAGGAGGATGGGCTTTGATGGCATGGTCAAAGTGACATCCCAATCCCTCTAAAGGATCTCTCTCTGATCTACAGACATAAACAGAAGGTTAGGGAGTGTGCATCATCCATGGCGTTCTCCCTGTGTTACCCTATAACTGGACTCAGTAAGGCACTCGCCTGGTTCATGTGGATGACATCTATTATACTGAACATGTACTATTTGGAAAACATACTAAAGAAAAAAGATAATTAATTACTTGAACATACTGTATACCTACACTGATTAATTTTCCTTTCTTGAAATAGGAAATGGACTATGAAGAATTACAAAACCTTCAGCTCGGAATTAGTGTTCGAAACAAAGCTGCTTTTCACCAATCACTTGCAAGTGCTAGTGGTTACAAAAGTAAATCCATTCCAGTTAACATCAAAGTGAAAAATAAGAAAGAAGGTGCTGCATTTATGCCAAAAGTAAAAGCAATGGCTGTCTCTGAACAGAAAGGCAAAATGAACCTTTCAAAAGCTATTGGTAGTTATCGAGCAATTGATAAAGACACTGGGAAACCTGCAAAAAATGTCAAGTAAGTGCAATACTTATTTGTCTCTAATATACTATGATTTTTTTTTTTACAAAAGTAAAGTTAGACAGGTACTGACATTTAGGATTTTGGATCTGATTCTATGGAAATAGAAGTAGCAAAACTTACTGATTTAATCCATAGAACATGAAGTACTAGATCTGACAGGGCGTACCCTCAATTGACAAAGTCCTTGAGTTTGCTTCCAGGGGTAGTACTGAAATAATGGGTACACTAAGACCTTTAATTTATCCCTAAACTTTCATGACAATCTTTTTGTTTGCATCCTTGATTTGGGACAGAAAATGTAAGAAAATAATGTGTTGAAAAGCAAGATTTATCAAAGAAATCGCCACCAAGGCTAAATCGCATGTAGAACAGGAGCAGAAAAAAATAGCTAAACGTATCATATACTATGACATGGATCATGACATCTAAATTTCATGTAAATCGGTGGAGCTGTTCTTGAGTGATGCCCAGACATACAGACAGTTTTAACTTTATTTATATAGAATATTTACTAAAGTATTTGAGTACTTGTGGCACTATATGTCTCCAAGGCTCTAACAGAAAATGATGTTTAAGGTAGTTAATCCCTGTAAGAAAGGAAATACAGACTCAGTTAATATGCTTGCAGTTGAGGTGAGATATGAAGGCAGGTTGCCAGCCTGTTTGTCATTATAATGTTACCATTGTAACTTAGCATCCATGTTTCGTATAAAACCCTGATGCTGCATTACAACAAGGTCCTTCAAGGACCTATGTGGAGTCATAGAGGTCTTACAGTTGAAAGAAGAGATTTTTGCAGTGCTCTAAGGCCCATGTCTATCTCACCTGATTATTTGTTTTGTTAAACAAGACACTCTATTCTTTTACACAAAATTGAGTAAGAACACCTACTAAATATGCCTTAAAGTAGCTCTAACAAGTCTTACATAGATCAGTAATTGCTACCATATACTTGTGTTATCCAAATTGGTAACCAAAAAAGACTGCTTGACTGTTTACTGCTCACATTACTCTAATAACAGGTCTGTGTCATTGAAAATGAAATGTAACATTTTTGCTTTAATTAAGGTAGTTTTCCTATTATTCATTTGTGCTATTTCAGGAAATGTGCCTGCCTTTCAAAGTCCAAAGACATGCATTGATGGCATCAGGGACAGTTGTAAATGTGTTCCTTTACACATTGTGATGGACTGGCATCTTTTTTGAGAGATGTTATTGTGTTGCATTTGATTTTCTAGAATACACCGTTCCTTTTTCTCTTATAACCTAAACTTGACTAATGTTTGTAGAAAAATGAATGTGTGATATTTATTTCACCTGGTGACATGATTAGTGAGTATAACTAACTTACCCCAAAACTTCTTTCTTCTTATTTTAAAACAGATACGCAAAAGGAAATGATCCAGGTAATTGGTTGAGTATTGATCCAAACACTGCAGAAATATGGCTCAATCAAATGCCAGATCGAGAATCTCCATATTTAAAAAACGGTACATACACAGCTACAATATTGGCCATAAGTGACGGTGAGTATTGGTTTTTTTTCAGGATGTGTATTGTTAAACACATCAGATAAGGGTTTAAAGGTTGGTGTACCAGTCTGGCAGCTCCTTTAGTAAAATGAGCAAATTAAAGGCAAAATCAACAGAAGGTACAGTAATTGCTGTTTTCTTTCAGTAGGCTTTGTAAACATAGGCTCAGAGAGCAGAATCAGGTCTCTAAATGAACGTCTCTCACTGGCTGTTGGGTTGAATATATAGGAAGTCCCCTGAAAGGGGCAGGGGCTTGAGTCAAGAGGCATGGCATGTTCAGAGGTCTTTCATGGCCTACTCCTTGGAGCTGCAGTTAAAAACAAAGAGCCCGTCAGTAACAGCTCCACCTTATGTCCTGGAGGGAACTTACCTTGATAGGCCCTTCAGAACATTCTCCAAGCACATGTGACTCATTATGGTATAGTCCAAATGTTCACTAAATGTAAGTGACAGATTATCAAGAGCCAGTTGTTCCATTAAATTCAGTGCAAGCATCCCAGACTAATATCCAAGGATTTCAAGGTTATTCTTAACATAGTCAATGTCAATGTGCTGGTCAATTGTCATAAACAGACTGTTTAGATTTGGTCTAGATCAGCAGTTCTCAACCTGTAGTACATGTACTATTGATGGTGTGTGGAACTAAAAAAAATGTGTGGAAAAAATTGGGAAAGAAGTGGTCTTTAAAAGTACCATTAAATTACGCAATGGCCAAACCTGTGTCTCCGTTGTCGTTTGCACTTCAATTTCACCAACCAATCTGATAGATAGATAGATAGATAGATAGATAGATAGATAGATAGATAGATAGATAGATAGATAGATAGATAGATAGATAGATAGATAGATAGATAGATAGATAGATAGATAGATAGATACTGTAGATACTTTATTAATCCCAAGGGGAAATTCATAGTACACCTGCTGAGAGACTCCACTCCTAAAGTCTAGAGAGCTGCTTTCTCTTTATCCCTCTCCACTGCTCACATCAATTCAAATCCTCCCATTAATCACGTTGATTCCAAGGAAACAGCTCCCTCTCTCTCCTTATGATGGGCATTGTCCTAAAGCCAATGGAGTTTTGCAAAAGAAGGCAGCTTAACAGATAAATGGTCTTTTTCAACTCTCTCTTCCTATTCCTGTCTGTTGAGTCAGTCTGCACTGAGTGTCTCTCACTTTCAGGGCTACCACTACACTGAGGTTCTTACTCCAGCTGTGTCCCAGTAAGCACCCTGGTTATAGTGTTTTTTGGAACAAAGCAACCGTAACTGCAGTTCTTGGCCAGAACTGAAGGTGTAAGTTGCTGTTCACCTGTAAACAGTCACACCTGGACACCCAACTTTAATGGCTTTCTATGGAGAAAATGTCCACCCTTTACGTAATACAACAACATTGTCAATATTCATTGGCCAGGAGCCCTTTAAACACATCATTTTTAGTCCCACCTTCAAGGAAACTGACAAATAATTGATGTTACTCATTACTGAGTGGCTGTTATCACAAGTCATTCACTGATCTACTTTCTTTTAGCATTTGAACAATTAGAAACTTAGCAGACTGCATAAAGAAGACAGCTGTTGAAATTGTTCAAGAAAGTTTAGCATATTACTGCCATTTGTCATTTTTACATCTATGTATAATGCAATTTGTAAATAATTCTCTTAGTTGTTGTTCATTTGGGACAGTCGGAGTAATACTGCTCTGTGTCACGGTGGGAAGTGTAAATGTATGCACAGCAATTTAGTGAAAATTTAAAAGGAAATTAGACCAATACCAATTGTTTGTTCAAAAGTCGAGGAAGTAGATATACACACCTCTTTTAGTAACCATATCACAAATATTAAGACAAGAGAAATATGGTACAAAAGAAAGGATATATTTAACCTGCTTTAAAATGCAGCTTTCACTCCTAATTTACATTGCAGTATAAGACATTGGAACTGTATGATAGTCTTGCAGTTCTTCAGTGGGGTTTTTGACAACTGCAATTCCATCGTTTGTTAGGGGAGGAGGCATGGTACTTGGTGCAGAGTCGACATCTGTGCTGACAGGGCTTCTGGCTTAAGCCATCTTGAGAGGCCTTATATATGATTACTTTTTACTAACCAATAACATATACTGTAGGTTTACTATCAAATTAGTACATTCAGTGAGCTATCTGAATGTGCTAAGATATGTATGGATGTGGCTCTCTAAGACCACAATACAGCACATTCTTTTATTATCTGTGAACAGTGCATCTGCTCTAATCAGTTAGGGTCCCTGCCTGAAAGAATAGTCTTTGCTTCAACTAAAAAAATGCATGCATGCTAAACATGCTTAGGCTCAAAATTCACAGTACTGATTAGTTATGTTTCAATTCTGGTTACAGTATTTAAGAGACAACAAACTTCAAAGCAACATTTAGATCAGGGGTTCATGTCGTAAGTTGTCTGTGTATCTCAAGATTTTTGCTGTAGTTAACATGTTGCTTAGCAGCCAAATTTACTGTGAAAATGAATTAAGGTTATGCACACTTAATTAATTTTCACAGTGAATAAATATATATATATATTAGCCATGTGTGGCCAACTACGTTGCGCGTGTTAAAGTTGTCTGTGAAGGGCTCCCTGTTTAAACGCGGCTGCCAGTCGTGAACTGGGCCCTTCGTCGCACAGCATTATGATTTTTTATAAGGGAAACAAAATTACAAAAGAAAACCCTTGGACATTGATTCGATATAAACGGCATACTCGAAATCACTGTCCGAATAGTAATTATGTGGTGGTATAGGAGCATTTCTGCTTCTCTCCGTTCACAGTCCGTCTCGTTTTCACGACGCTGTCGTTTCCTCTCACGATCTCTTCTCAACCTTTCTCCAATCTTGCAGGTTGCTTTGTGGCAATCCAAAGAGTAAGGCAATATACATGGAGCAATGGTTATAAAAGGGGGACACACAGGTATCCAGGCTCATTAAAGCATAAATAGGGATCACTTCACTGACATGTGAGCAAGCGACGGTACAACTGTGAGACGCGCAGCACTCACCAACAATAATAATTTGTTGTAACAATAATAATTTCCGGAACGTGCTGTTACATTGTCATTCATTTTACCCACGGTCTTTCTTTCATTCACATGTTACGTAGGCACGTACCTTTTATCTTCGTCAATCTCATTATTCAACCAGGCCTCAGGAGCTAACCAGCGTAACACTGTCCACCACCCCTTTCGTTATTCTGACACTTTGTTGACATCCGTGAGTAACAACAACGTACTAAACTGGAAGGTGGTCTATGCATGCGTGGAATTCGCGGACAAACAAAGATCAAGATCCAAATGAAGATTATATATAAAGATTAGTTAATTTAAAGCACAACAATTTTTTTAGTTTGAATGTCTGTGTTTTGAGGTGTGACTGGAGTACTACAGTCTTCAGTAGTATAAGCCTGGAGGAGATTCTTAATGCAATGCTTATGTTTTAGCTGTCTCTCTACTGCCATCTAGTGCTTCTTCTAATTCATTCTCGGACAAACAAAGATCAAGATCCAAATGAAGATTATATATATATATATATATATATATGGAAGAGAAGGTCTGTGATACGGTTTGCATATTTGCAGTTGGAGATCCACAAAGGGAGAAAAAACGAATCACGTATCATAAAATAGTTTTATTCCTGAGCTTTCAACCCCTATCAGGGGTCTTCATCAGAGGATAATGCTTAGACTTACAAGAATCAAAGGCAATATATAGCAACACATTCAGGGGGGGGTGGGTGGAGGTGACTAAGTCTGTATGATCAAAAGGGGGGGGGGGTTATCGTTAAATTAAAGTGCATATGTCCTTCTTAAGTTGGCATATGCTGGGTTTATGTCCAAGTGTCTGTTGATGGCATTTTCATCTGATAGCCAAGACTCGGCCAACTCTCTGGCGCTTTTTGTACTGGCCTTAAATTTTACTTTCACGTTGTCCCAGTTGAATGTGTGTCCTGTCGATTTAGTATGTGCATATATCAAAGATAGTGCGTCCTTTCTTCTGACAGCGTTGCGATGTTCCTGTACACGTGTTGAAATTCTTTTTGACGTTTGTCCTATGTATACCGCTGAGCAAGAATTGCATGGAATACTATAAACTGCGTTTCGTGTTTCGGCTGTCGATTTCTTGTTTTTAGCATTAAACAGGACCATGCGCAGATTGTTGGTGGGTTTATGTGCTATTTTGATGCCCCACTTGGTCAGGGTGCGTGCCGTGCCTTCTGACACATTATGGTGGTACGGGAGTGAATGCCAGGTGGGGTGGGGGTTCTGATTTACGTCGCTTGTATGCTGATTCCTTTGGCGCCTGCTGTGTAGACTCCGATTAATGAATGTTTTTGAGTATCCGTTCGAGGTGAAAAGTTGAAACAGATAGCGTCTCTCATTAATTTTTGTTTCCTTGGTATTACAATGCGTGTGGACTCGTTTAAATAGGGTTTTCACGCAGCTCCGTTTATGAGATACCGGGTGATTGCTGGTGAAGTGTAGAATCTTGTCTGCGTGGCATTGTTTGCGGTAAACACTTGTGGTCAGGGTGGCGTCACTATTTCTTTTGATGTAAATGTCCAGGAAATTGATGTGTCGATTATTTTCTTTTTCCATTGTGAACTGGATTGCAGGGAATATTGTGTTAATATGATTGAAGAATTCATTCAGCTGGTTCTTTCTTAATATGACGAATGTGTCGTCTACATAGCGTATCCAAATTTTGGGTGTAATCTGGGATAAAGCTATGTTTTCAAATCGTTGCATTACCAGTTCAGCTAGGAGTCCCGATAACGGTGATCCCATCGGCATGCCTTCTTTCTGTGTGTAATACTTGCCGTTGAAATGAAAGTGCGTTTTTTGGCAAAGTAATATTAGGTGCATTAAGTCTTTGATGGACAGTTTGGTTCTTGTCTCTATGGTGGGGTCACTATCCAGTTTCATTAATAATGTTTCTGTGGCCAGTTGGGTCGGGATCATGGTGTATAGCGATATAACATCAAACGAGACCATGATCTCGTCCTCGGCGATGGATACGTCATTCAAGCGCTGTCGGGACCCTGACCAAGTGGGGCATCAAAATAGCACATAAACCCACCAACAATCTGTGCATGGTCCTGTTTAATGCTAAAAACAAGAAATCGACAGCCGAAACACGAAACGCAGTTTATAGTATTCCATGCAATTCTTGCTCAGCGGTATACATAGGACAAACGTCAAAAAGAATTTCAACACGTGTACAGGAACATCGCAACGCTGTCAGAAGAAAGGACGCACTATCTTTGATATATGCACATACTAAATCGACAGGACACACATTCAACTGGGACAACGTGAAAGTAAAATTTAAGGCCAGTACAAAAAGCGCCAGAGAGTTGGCCGAGTCTTGGCTATCAGATGAAAATGCCATCAACAGACACTTGGACATAAACCCAGCATATGCCAACTTAAGAAGGACATATGCACTTTAATTTAACGATAACCCCCCCCCCCCTTTTGATCATACGGACTTAGTCACCTCCACCCACCCCCCCCTGAATGTGTTGCTATATATTGCCTTTGATTCTTGTAAGTCTAAGCATTATCCTCTGATGAAGACCCCTGATAGGGGTTGAAAGCTCAGGAATAAAACTATTTTATGATACGTGATTCGTTTTTTCTCCCTTTGTGGATCTCCAACTGCAAATATATATATATATATATATATATATATATATATATATTAAGCTCAGGCAGACTGAATAAATTCTATTTCCTCAATTTATAAGGCATTCTGGGAAGAAGAGGCAGGCCCATGTGGATGGACCATTGAAGTGATGTCATAAAAGGCATGGTGTCAAACCTCCTTTCTTCAGATCATTATTAGGCAGTGCCACCTCATGCCTCAGTGGAGAATTACAATCACTCAAGCCTTTAAGCTGTTTCCCATTTGTCCACGTATGACAATATATATATGGTGGAATACAAGGGGCGCTCCAGCTGCACCAATCTTTACACAGACAGGTAGAGACACAAGTGCAGCACACAACACACTTTTAATTGCACACATGTAGTGCTTTTCCTTGCTCTCCAGAGCACAGTTCACAGTCCTTTTCTTCTCTTAATCTCTCTCTTTGTCTCTCTCTTTCTCTGCCTCCACTCGTCTCAAAGCTTCATCCACTTCCTCCAGACTATGGCTCTTCAAGTTAGTGGCAGCAGACTCCTTTTATAGGACACCCAGAAGCACTCCAGGTGTCCAACGAGCTTTTTCCAGGTGTGGCAAAAGTGCTGCCAAACAGGGCTCAGCAAAAATCCAGGAGCAACCTGGTGTTGGCCACAGGCCCCAGCAGGGCTGAGCTTCTATGCTCCAAACTTGTGGCCCCACTGCAAGCCTGTCTTGCATAATCTCTCCCCCCTGGGTCCTTCCACCATCGAGACCCCTGCCAGGTAAGGACCCTGGCTGTCGGCCATAATATATATATATATATATATGTGTGTGTGTGGGTGTGTATAGATAGATAGATAGATAGATAAAATCCGATAGCATAAATGTATTTTCTGAAAAACTTTCAAGAATATCTCTTTCTACTTATTAAGCTTTTGAAATGGCTTTCAACTTTTGACATAAATGATTTTCATATTTTTAATTTTTTGAAGAGATCATTTGACAGTTAATAGTGCTTTGCAGCAAATATTTTATTGTATAAAACATATATATATATATATATATATATATATATATATATATATATACATACATATATATACCTGTATATATATATACTGTATATATATATATATTAAATACTAAGCCTAAAAGTGCAATGATTTTATGTGACATTTTTATGCAACGTGTTTTGTCACACTTTAAATCGGGCTTATTTTAAAACCTACATATATATGTTTGGTATCATTCTTTTCAGAATTTATCGAACTTTAATGTGATATTGTTAGATTTTCAGATTTTTATTCCTTTTTTAAATTATAAACTACAATATCAAGAACTCATGTCCCGCGAGATGAGACTTTGTGCCAACATCTTTAACCACGCCCTGGGCCGGAAATAAAAGACAAAGAGTAGAAGACAAAGACAGCTGCTGTACAGGCTTTTAAATGTTCGAAGCGCTGCGCGAGATGCAGATCATACAGCACGGCAGAAGCAGCCCCCTAGTATATATATATATGGTTTTATAGATACACACAGAACTTAGTATTTTATTATATAGTAAATATATATAATAAAACACTTAGGTCTGTGTGTGTGTGTCCAGTCCCTCAGAGCGATTGCTCTATGACTGGCCAGTTTGGTTTTGGTGACACAACGGAAGGAACAAGTGTGAATGCGAGACACACAAGAAGCATGCTGACAGAGTCTCCTTCAAGAACTGGAGGTATAAAACTGGACATGAAAAGTGCTCAAAAATAATGAAATAATGAAAGAGTCTGAGAGGGCAGGCTTTACAGGAATGTGTTTGAGAGGGGAAGTTCTGGTTAAGAAAAGCTCAGACACACGTGTATACCAAGACAAGAAGTATTTTTTAATTATTTTATTACCTACAGTATGTATATATTTTATATATACTGCATAAATATATATATATATATATATATATATATATATATATATATATATATATATATATATATATATATATATATACAGTACATACACAGTATTTATGTATGTCTCCTCGTATCTTGACTGTATGACTGAGGTATAGGTCAGTACTTCCAAAGTAATTTGAGACGAAGTGCACTAAAGTGGTTTATAAAAGTGAGTTTCATATTTTAATCAATTATGTTCTCTTTATATTCTTTATTAATGCATATATATTTCATTGTGTTAAAAGTGTTGCCTGATCTCATACGTTGAAAGAAGTGATCAATTTCCAAAATAATAATAAATGTTATTTTTCCACAGACATGCCTGTAAAAACTTCAACTGGAACTATTGCAATTCAAGTAGAAGATTTTAATGATCACTGCCCCACTCTTACGACTACTTCCACAAATCTGTGTACAGATGATAAATCAATTGTTGTCACAGCTGTAGATCAAGACTTCGACCCCAATGGTCCTCCATTTAAATTTACAATTATAAATGAACCAAATATGAAAGACAAGCAATGGACAATTGAAAAAATCAATGGTAAATGCTTATGTTTAAGACAACACACAAAAGTGCATTATAATGTGCAACAGAATATGCAGTATGTTGCAGTTCAAAGGTAACTACAAAAGACAGTAGAGAAAAAAATAAATTTGCACTAATTAAACAGAAATGATATTTCATGTATCTGACGGTTATTTGTGAAGATACTTTTAATAAAAAACCCACAAAGAAAAACTGTCTTCATTTTCCAATGACTGTGCAATTCAGTTCAGTGTAATCAGTCAGCCAGATCCTAATCCAGTAGCAATGGCAGTGAGGAAGGAATAGTCCATAGTCCCTTCATAATTAGGCCTCTGCTGCCTACAAAAAAGACCAGGGTAAGCAAAACTAGAAGTACACAGATGCACTTGAACATTCTTGCACAAATGTAACTTTGCCATTATTTTTACAGCCCTGCTTACTGCATTGGCTTACATTTTTGTAAGTAGAATATAACAGTATATAGAAATGTAGAAGGCACTATGGTAGCATTTTCCCATATTTAATGTTTAAGTACTTATATATAAGTATAAATATTAAGTATTTATATATATATATATATATATATATATATATATATATATATATATATATATATATACAGTGCATCCGGAAAGTATTCACAGCGCATCACTTTTTCCACATTTTGTTATGTTACAGCCTTATTCCAAAATGGATTAAATTCATTTTTTTCCTCAGAATTCTATACACAACACCCCATAATGACAACGTGAAAAAAGTTTACTTGAGGTTTTTGCAAATTTATTAAAAATAAAAAAATTGAGAAAGCACATGTACATAAGTATTCACAGCCTTTGCCATGAAGCTCGAAATTGAGCTCAGGTGCATCCTGTTTCCCCTGATCATCCTTGAGATGTTTCTGCAGCTTAATTGGAGTCCACCTGTGGTAAATTCAGGTGACTGGACATGACTTGGAAAGGCACACACCTGTCTATATAAGGTCCCACAGTTGACAGTTCATGTCAGAGCACAAACCAAGCATGAAGTCAAAGGAAATGTCTGTAGACCTCCGAGACAGGATTGTCTCGAGGCACATATCTGGGGAAGGTTACAGAAAAATTTCTGCTGCTTTGAAGGTCCCAATGAGCACAGTGGCCTCCATCATCCGTAAGTGGAATAAGTTCGAAACTACCAGGACTCTTCCTAGAGCTGGCCGGCCATCTAAACTGAGCGATCAGGGGGAGAAGGGTCTTAGTCAGGGAGGTGACCAAGAACCCGATGGTCACTCCGTCAGAGCTCCACAGGTCCTCTGTGGAGAGAGGAGAACCTTCCAGAAGGACAACCATCTCTGCAGCAATCCTCCAATCAGGCCTGTATGGTAGAGTGGCCAGACGGAAGCCACTCCTTAGTAAAAGGCACATGGCAGCCCACCTGGAGTTTGCCAAAAGGCACCTGAAGGACTCTCAGACCATGAGAAAGAAAATTCTCTGGTCTGATGAGACAAAGATTGAACTCTTTGGTGTGAATGCCAGGCGTCACGTTTGCAGGAAACCTGGCACCATCCCTACAGTGAAGCATGGTGGTGGCAGCATCATGCTGTGGGGATGTTTTTCAGCAGCAGGAACTGGGAGACTAGTCAAGATAAAGGGAAAGATGACTGCAGCAATGTACAGAGACATCCTGGATGAAAACCTGCTCCAGAGTGCTCTTGAGCTCAGACTGGGGCGACGGTTCATCTTTCAGCAGGACAACGACCCTAAGCACACAGCCAAGATATCAAAGGAGTGTCTTCAGGACAACTCTGTGAATGTCCTTGAGTGGCCCAGCCAGAGCCCAGACTTAAATCCAATTGAACATCTCTGGAGAGATCTTAAAATGGCTGTGCACCGACGCTTCCCATCCAACCTGATGGAGCTTGAGAGGTGCTGCAAACAGGAATGGGCGAAACTGGCCAAGGATAGGTGTGCCAAGCTTGTGGCATCATATTCAAAAAGACTTAAGGCTGTAATTGCTGCCAAAGGTGCATCGACAAAGTATTGAGCAAAGGCTGTGAAAACTTATGTATATGTGCTTTCTCAGTTTTTTTATTTTTAATAAATTTGCAAAAACCTCAAGTAAACTTTTTTCATGTTGTCATTATGGGGTGTTGTATATATAAATGTATATATATACATTTACTTAATATATAAAATATTTGCAAAGTCATTTAGCATTTTCTTTTCTTTTTTTCATTTCAAGACACCAGTGCAGTGGTTAGGATACAACAGAAACTCTGGCCTGGTGAATACAGTATTAAATTTATGATCCAGGATCAGCAAGGCAAGAGTTGTGAAAACGATCAAGTCTTAAACATTGGTGCTTGCACATGTGATACAAACAAGGTCTGCTCTTCAGTTTTTAAGAAGAGAACAGGAACAAGTCTTGGAGTTGGACGTCTAGCCTTGGTCATGTTGATGTTAGGACCCCTTCTACTACTTTGTAAGTATAGTAAATGTGCTCCCTTGGGACCTTTTGAAAATATTTTCTTTGTATTGTATGAACTATTTAGAGAATTAAACAAAAATCAGATATTCTCAGACATAGCATCTGGTAATGGCCGATGATTAATCTGTTTTATCAAAGTACTTTCTAATAAACCTTTTCCATGGTTCCAACATCCTGGGCTTGAGTGTAACATCTGTTTTTTTGTCCTAATGCAGTATGTATGTTCTCCCAGTGTCTGTGTTGGGTTTCCTCTGACTACACTACTTTTCCTTCCATATCAGAAAAAAACATGTGGGTAATATTAATTGGCAATTGCTCCAGAGTGAGTGTGTATGTGAGGGTCAGCCCTTGGTTCAACTAACACCCAATCAAGGGCTGTTTCCTATATTGTGCCCAGTAATAATTCTTTGCATTTATATAGCGCTTTTCTCATTACTCAAAGCGCTCAGCAATTGCAGGTTAAGGGCCTTGCTGAAGGGCCCAACAGAGCAGAGTACCTTTTGGCATTTACGGGATTTGAACCGGCAACCTTCCAATTGCCAGGGCATATCCCTAGCCTCAGAGCCACCACTCTGTCCTGCTAAAATAGGCTCCGGCCACAATGTGACTCTGAACTGGAATAAGTAAGGTTGTGAAGCATTGTTCATATTGGTATTTAGTTTTTCTTTAATTGTCTCCTTCGACGCTATCTTCAGGGGGTCCAGAGTGCATCCCATAATTTGCTGTGTGCTTTTAATGAACTCTTTGGTTTGATGGGCCTCTCTTGAAGTAATATTACCAACCTAGCACACCACAGAGTAAATAATCACACTGGCCATGGCAGATTTGTAGAATATGTGAAGGATGTCATTACCTATATTAACATAACACAGTCTCCTAGCAAAAAAGAGTCTACTCTGCCCTTTCTTATATAGTTCCTCGGTGTTACAAGACCAGTGTAATATTTCTGGCAGGCAACCATCATACATTTATGTAACTACTGGCTATATGTAATCTGTTTAAGGCTGCTCTGTAATCTTTTTGTTCTTTTTTGATCTTTTTTTTTTTGTTCTTTTGATCTTTATTTCGTCTTATACGATTTCTCGTATTAGAAATTTGTTAGTTTTCGCATACCCCTTGGGGTATGCAAGAGCGCAGGGTCAGACATTGTACAGCGCCCCTGGAGCAATTACAGGTTAAGGGTCTTGCTCAAGGGGCCAGCAGAGTAGGATCTCTTTTGGCAGTGACGGGGATTCGAACCGGCAACCTTCAGGATACCAGCGCAGATCCTTAGCCTCAGAGCCACCACTCCACCCCTACTACTACTACTAGTAGGCAACAACCTGAAGACAGTTTTCTGCCTTGGACTCTCACTTCTGTAATCTTATATGAAATAAAAGATGTTTAGAAAATGGATGGCTCAATAAAGAATAGCTCTGCTTAAGATATAATTCTTCTTCTTCATCATTTTCATCTTTTCCCACATCTATTTGGGGTCAATGTGCTTGATTAACCTTCTCCAATCTGCTCTCTCTTGCACCTCTTAGCCAGTCAAGCCCTTTTAATTCAGAACCTCTTTTACTTTGTCCATCCACCTCTGCTTTGGTCTCCCTCGCTTCTTCTTCCCCAGTAGTTTCATACTCATTACTCTTTTGCCCACATATTCATTATCGCTCCTCATCACATGTCCATACCACTTCAGTCTACTTTCCTGTACTTTCTTAGATATCTCTCTCACTTTTGTTGTACCTTTGATTGTCTCATTTCTTATTCTGTACTTTTTTGTAACTCCATACATCCGTAAAAAACTGTTGAATTTTAATATGTGTTCTCATTATGTGATTTTGATAGTAATTAATATTAATATTAATACATTGGGAAGAGCCACTGCCTTGCATTAAGGAGACCTTGGATTTTTCTTCTTCCTGTGTTTGTATGGGTTTCCTGTAGGTGCTCTGGTTATCTCCTACTGCCAAAAGATATGCAGGTTAGGTGAATTGGTGACACAAAATTTGTCAAAGTGTGTGTTTGGTGTGTGCATGTGTGTGTGTGTTCATCCTGTGATTGACTGGCACCCTGTCCAGGGTTTGTTCCTACCTTGTGCCATGTGCTAGCTTTGATAGACTCCTGTGACAGTGGTCTGGATTAAGTGGGTTATATAATTACATATTAATGTATATACTGAATCATCAAGAGACCTGATTGTTAAAAAGGACATCTTTGGATAAAGAAAAAAACCCAGCTTATTTAAGGAGAATGTGAAAAGCAAGGCCAACCCTGGAAAAGATGCCACTGCATTACATGGAAACCATAAAAATGCACATTCCTTGCTTATGTTGTGACCTGTGTTGCGTCTCAAATACAGAGGCACAGGTTACTGTCAGCATGTCACGATCTGGAAGAGGTTTCGATGTGCTCTTCAGATTTGTATGTTTTTTCCTCAAAATGCTCCTCTCACATCTTGGGTTGATCCCTGCTTTGTGCTACTGCTGATTGAATGGGATATGGCCAACACAATTCAAAAACCAAACATGTTTATATTATTGTTAACCTTTGTGTAGCATTTGATAATTTACATTTTTTCTCTTTTCAAACAGTTGTTCCTCTTCTGCTGCTGGCTTGTCTTTGTGGTAAAGCTGGTGCAGGAGCCTTTAATAAAGGACTTGTTGTAGATCCACCTGAAGGAAGATTAATGAAGAGTGCTTCTGAAGGGATAGGAGAAGATAAGGTTAGTCTCAGCACCCATCTATGATGACATATTCTAACAAAGTTGTTTTCTCCAATACATATTTGCATAGTTTTAGAGCAGAATGTACATGGATATGTCAAGTGAATGGAATGTTTATAGTTACAGTAGTAATATACTGTAAGTACCCTCACAGTACAATTGAACTTACAACAGGAAAATATTTTTCATGTAAAAAAATGCCATATTGTATAATGTCTTGACGTTAAGCATTCCATGTTTGCATTTGCAATGCTTACTAATATAGCCACTGTGCGGTTATTTGAAGTCAATCTGAGACTGCAACATATTGTACTCTTCAATACTGTATTGTCTGACACCAGTAAAATAAAATTGATAATACAGTGGACAATGAAGTATTAACTGCATTGAAGATGCCTCAGCTATAATGAGAATATTTAAGATTAAACACAAGACATGTAAAGATAATACAATCAGAGAAAGTGTACTGCTACAATTAAAATTAGGATTATGAGATATATTGATATTTTCAAGTGCCCATTGGGGGCTAGGCAGTCCCAAAAGATTTTGTTTTCTTTTTCTCTGTTAGCTGGATTACACCCTGGTCAACTGACCTGATCATCAGTCTGTCATTTACATCTACATTTAAGGACTCCGTTTTTCTTAATTATATATTTGTCTTATGGAAGTGTACATTATTTTTGCATATCTATATATATAAAATCCCTATGTGCGTCCAGGTGTCCGTGTGTGGGTGTCTTCTAGTGAAGTGCGCATGCGCGGGGCATGGTGCGATGCGCGATATTACTGTCAGAGAAAGTTAGAGGCATTTTACAGAAATACAAACCAGTATTACTGCGAGAGGAAATTAAAGGTACACAATACAGTGACGCATATTACAGCCACATACAAGCCAGTATTACTGTCAGAGGAGATTAAAGGCATATTACCGACGCGCACGCCTGTATTACCGCCAGAGAAAATTAAAGGTATATTACAGACGTACAAGCCAGCGGACGTACAAGACGGTATCCTTCAATAAGGGCGTGCACAGGCATCCTTCAATAAGGGCGTGCACAAAAAGGCAAGCCTCAAAAGGGCGACCTCAATTGGGCGCAGCGAATAAAGGCGCGCGTAAATAAAGATCTGCACCTTTGTTGCTCTTCACATATTCCAGAGCCATTTGAACTAAATTATCTATGAACGCCTTTATTCGCCGCGCTCAATTGAGGTCGCCTTTTTGTGCGCACCCTTATTGAATAGAGCCGTACAAGACAGTATTACTGTCACAGAAAATTAAAGACACACAATACACGGCGGCAGCCCACGAAGAACGGTCAGCTCAGCAAGTAAACATCAACAAAAGAAAGTCTGAAAGAAAGAAAAACACGACCAACAAAAAGAATGAGGTCAAAGTCCCTTGCCATTTAATATAGGCTGTTCCTACTAATGTTTATGCACTACTGTTCTAGCGCCCGTTATTGTAACGGGCTAAATGACTAGTTATTTATGAATTATCTAATTTTCATGAGGTTTTCTTTGCATTTCACTATTTCTTAAACATCTTCTAAAGCACTTTGAACTATGTCAT
Source organism: Erpetoichthys calabaricus (assembly GCF_900747795.2). NCBI lineage: Eukaryota > Metazoa > Chordata > Cladistia > Polypteriformes > Polypteridae > Erpetoichthys > Erpetoichthys calabaricus. The sequence goes on along the minus strand of NC_041399.2, from coordinate 59,325,506 downwards.
TTGTATGAAAATGTGCTATTGGAATAACTGTTGTCGTAGTATACTGTATAATATCCCAGATGTATTTTTTATTTAACTGAATACTTATGAAGTGTGGAAAGACAGCCCCCCCGCACACAGCCAGACAGACACCAAATATCCAAAACACACACGTTTACTGTCTTCATTTTACACGGCACCTCACAATGCCCTTCCAGCCAAACTCAGTCCCTTCTTTCCTTCACTCTCTGAGTACTTCAGCTGCCTCTACTCTCTCCACTCAAGCTCTGTCTTCTCCCTCCCAACTCCAGCTCGTACAATGGAGTGAGGCGGCCTCTTTTATAATGCCCCGGATGTGCTCCAGGTGCTCCGTGATGATCTTTCTGGTGTGGCGGAAGTGCCGCATGACCACCCAGAAGCACTCCGGGTATATCTGGAGCCTCCTCTGGCAGCACTTCCTGCTGCATTCCAAGGCTCCCTGATCCTCCGGGCACCCCCTGGCGGAGGCCATGGACCCCAACAGAGTTAAGCTTCTATGCTCTGGTCCTGTGACCCCCCATACAGACTAGGGTGGCTGTCCTCTCGTGTCCCAGGGGAGGTATTGCCCCTCTCCCAGTCCTTCCAAGCGTCCCAGCTGGGCAGGATCCCCAGCCGTCCGCCACAGAAGATAATGAAATCTTAGAATCTACTGTCTTGACCTCAAAGCCACAATATCAGCAAGACCTTTCACAAAGTTTGTTTCATAATGTAACACGTAAATAGAAAATTTGGTTTACACTATTGCTGTGGCATTACAAACACACCATGAGATCCCAGTGGATGTACAGTATAGTTGCTTTCCTGATAAGGATATTGGCTGATCTGAGTTCCACTCAGACAAATGAAGATGTGTAAAATGATGAAAAATATTTGTCTGTTGGTTACATGTGGTGGCATTAAACATCCTAAACTAGGATAAATATGATTTGTGACAGGAGACTCCGAGTGCTACATTTTTGATGGGATGGATTACAGAAGCAGATCCATGTATTAGTAGCACTTTAGGCCGTAACATACACTTGGCATTTTCAGGCAAGATACAAATGTCAGCTAATACTGTTATACCATCTAACCCTAACCGTACAAAATACAAATATTGGTTAATACCATTATATTATCTAAAGAAGCACATCCTGCTGACTCCAGTTGATGCTTAAACTAGTCCCTGTTCAGGCCTAATTATAAGATACTTCTACTTAAGCAGATGTCCTGTCAGGTTACTGTATAAGTAGTAAAATTACATTTTGCTCAGTACAGAAAGATACCATATTTGTTTTTACATTAGCAGTTATTTCTCAGAAGTACAGTTGAAATTACCTAAACTGTGTTGTCATTGTTATAGCAGCTGAGTTTCAAAAGGCTGCAGTTCCCTCTTGCAGTACAGTACAATGGCTAGTGAAAGCTGTGCCTTTTTTTTGTCTTAAGGGAAACAGGGCAAGAGTATCAAATGATTGGTGACCAGTTAACCTGCATGTTTTTGAACTTTATGATTATAATGCTTGTTAATTAGCAGGTTATGAGTAAGGGGGGGGGGGGGGGGGGGCGGCGATGTACTTTACTGTCTGTTGATTTTGGCTTGTGGGGAATTTGCTCATTCATTACATTTTAATTTTAATTTCTGAAAGTCTACAATTAAGTAACAGACTCAAGGTGCAAAATCAGTATAACTTTCAGCATCAAGTCATCTCAGCAAAGTGAGAACCTAAATTTACAAACTTGAACACTAAGTTGTAAACCAGAACTTAAATGAAACACTTTTCTTTAGTTTTGTTCTCTTTAAAGCATCAAGTTATTTTTGATTTTTGAAACACTGGATTTTCACTCCTTTCTTTTTTGGTTTTCTCAAGCACTAACTTTCATTTCATTCTTAAATACTTGATGTTTTTCCAAAACACAGAGTCTTTCAATTTAAATGCCAATTTTTTCTGCTTTAAAGCCTAAAGTTTCCTCTCCTGATAAGCATTATTTCTTTGGTGATTAAATGACCAAAGCCTTGACAGTAGTGTTCTACTTACATCTTGCATTATGTACCAAATGGCATTTGTAATTTTGTGTTAGATCTACCAAACCACCAATTGCAGAAGTATGAATAAATCAAAGAACAACAAAGCAGGTATGCATTGCCACTAAATGCATAAAAGTTCTTTTATTTTTTATTGAAATCAAATGACAACACATGATTATACACTGGGTGGTATTTACAAGTGGCTGCAAGAAGAGTTTTATTTTTGATGAATATTACCGCAGGATCTTATTTGTGAATAAGATGTAAGTATTGTGTGTGTTTAATATTATCTACATTAGATTTTGTTCTGAACTATGTTGGGCAAATGGTTTATTCATTTGTTTATATTCCTGTTTTTATTTTAACATAGGATATTAAAAAACTACTCCACAAAGAGGAACATTTGAGTAGCATATGGTCAGGACAGAAAGAGCATTTACTAATGGATGCTAATGTGGTAGGAACAGCTGGAGCAATGAATGCAGTGAATGCAATAAATGTGAGTGGAGGACAGCTGATGTATCAGCCTGGTGGACCAGTATATTTTCAACAAAGAGAAAGGTCAATGGACATGATGAACAGAAGAGAAGAACTTGCTGTAGGTGGCGCATTCATGGAACAGGAAGATGAGTTTGATATTGTGGCTCTACCTGATCACTTACTAAAAACCTACTACATGGAGGTAATGAATTATTTTTAGGTGTATATGAACATATTTATTAAATTATGGGCATTGGTCCATACTTGTTGATTTATGTATTCACTCTAAGCATTCAGAGAGAGTGTAGATAGATAGATAGATAGATAGACAGATAGATAGATAGATAGATAGATAGATAGATAGATAGATAGATAGATAGATAGATAGATAGATAGATAGATAGATAGATAGATAGATAGATACTTTATTAATCCCAATGTGTATGGTTTATATCTATGCCTAAACTTAACTATTAAATTTTTAATTGCTGTTTCTGTACATTTTAAGACAAAGGCAAGTTATTATTGTTATTTAATATGACTAGATAAAAGAACACAATAAGCAATCACGATTTTTGGAAAGGGTAAAATAAATAGCATAGTAGCTTTAATTTGTAAACACTGAAATGTAACGTAGGTCATGTTTAGGTCACGTTCAGCTTAATTGGACAAAATGCTAGTCAAAATTGCAATGAATTAACTAAAACCTACATTCATGAAGTATTTTTGTTTGTGCTGTGTGACAATCTTTGTAATTGCCAAAACACAACTAAGGGCTTTTATTTTACAAGAAAGCATGTTTAAAAAGTCAAATTCATAGAGCGCTCTGCTGTCCCTACCTTAACAGATAATGAGTACACTTACCATTGATGCTATTGAATCCCACTGACTTTCAAGATCAGTAGCATATGCCAACCCTTGGAAACCTGCAGTGACCTCCATAGTACTTCCTGTGCTTTGTGAGTGTACATATACTGTAGTGGGTGGGATGAACTCGCTGAAACTAACTGAAAGACATGGCCAGACAAACTGAAAGACAACTTTTGAACAGTGTTCCAGGTATATGTTATATATTGGAATCACCTCACCTATACCAGAGAACAAGGGTTTCTACAATATAAAGTAGAGGATGAGCACCAAAGTGTTGCATATTTTTATTGTTTTCAACCCTTTTTCTTTGCAAAAACAGAAAAGTCAGTTTGGGTTTAAGTCCTTGATATATATATATATATATTGTAACAAAGGCGCTATATATAGTGAATTACCCGACACAGGTGGACACAGGAGGCACGTATAAAATAAATAGACCTTTATTGTTCTTCACCTGTGGGGTACGCCTTCCCTGTAATCCCCACAGGCACAACACAGTCCCAAGTGTACAAGAACACCAATAAGCACACCATACTCCTCTCTTTTGGCACCACCAATTATCCTTTAAGCTTTGTCCTCCTCCTCCTGACTCTGGCCACTGAGTGGTGATTGCTGGCTCCTTTTATTAGGTACTTGGAAGTGCTCCAGGTGCTTGATTGCCGACAGCTGGCTGCACTTCCGGGTGTGACGAAACTAGTGCCCAGAAGGGCCTAGCAGCTCCCGCTGCAGCACCCCCTGGTGGTGCCTGTGGAACCCAACAGGGCTGCACCAAACTCCAACTCCCCTGAAGCCCTATGGGAATTCGAGGCACCCCTGCAACCCAGGGAGGCTGCCATCTGACTTCCAGGGGGAGATATTGGGTTTCCCATGCTTGCTCCCCTGGAACATATGCTGCAACCATCTGTCACAGTTCAGTATATATATATATACAGTGGTGTGAAAAACTATTTCCCCCCTTCCTGATTTCTTATTCTTTTGCATGTTTGTCACACAAAATGTTCCTGATCATCAAACACATTTAACCATTAGTCAAATATAACACAAGTAAACACAAAATGCAGTTTTTAAATGATGGTTTTTATTATTTAGGGAGAAAAAAAATCCAAACCTACATGGCCCTGTGTGAAAAAGTAATTGCCCCCTTGTTAAAAAATAACCTAACTGTGGTGTATCACACCTGAGTTCAATTTCCGTAGCCACCCCCAGGCCTGATTACTGCCACACCTGTTTCAATCAAGAAATCACTTAAATAGGAGCTGCCTGACACAGAGAAGTAGACCAAAAGCACCTCAAAAGCTAGACATCATGCCGAGATCCAAAGAAATTCAGGAACAAATGAGAACAGAAGTAATTGAGATCTATCAGTCTGGTAAAGGTTATAAAGCCATTTCTAAAGCTTTGGGACTCCAGCGAACCACAGTGAGAGCCATTATCCACAAATGGCAAAAACATGGAACAGTGGTGAACCTTCCCAGGAGTGGCCGGCCGGCCAAAATTACCCCAAGAGCGCAGAGACGACTCATCCGAGAGGTCACAAAAGACCCCAGGACAATGTCTAAAGAACTGCAGGCCTCACTTGCCTCAATTAAGGTCAGTGTTCATGACTCCACCATAAGAAAGAGACTGGGCAAAAACGGCCTGCATGGCAGATTTCCAAGACGCAAACCACTGTTAAGCAAAAAGAACATTAGGGCTCGTCTCAATTTTGCTAAGAAACATCTCAATGATTGCCAAGACTTTTGGGAAAATACCTTGTGGACTGATGAGACAAAAGTTGAACTTTTTGGAAGGCAAATGTCCCGTTACATCTGGCGTAAAAGGAACACAGCATTTCAGAAAAAGAACATCATACCAACAGTAAAATATGGTGGTGGTAGTGTGATGGTCTGGGGTTGTTTTGCTGCTTCAGGACCTGGAAGGCTTGCTGTGATAGATGGAACCATGAATTCTACTGTCTACCAAAAAATCCTGAAGGAGAATGTCCGGCCATCTGTTCGTCAACTCAAGCTGAAGCGATCTTGGGTGCTGCAACAGGACAATGACCCAAAACACACCAGAAAATCCACCTCTGAATGGCTGAAGAAAAACAAAATGAAGACTTTGGAGTGGCCTAGTCAAAGTCCTGACCTGAATCCAATTGAGATGCTATGGCATGACCTTAAAAAGGCGGTTCATGCTAGAAAACCCTCAAATAAAGCTGAATTACAACAATTTTGCAAAGATGAGTGGGCCAAAATTCCTCCAGAGCGCTGTCAAAGACTCATTGCAAGTTATCGCAAACGCTTGATTGCAGTTATTGCTGCTAAGGGTGGCCCAACCAGTTATTAGGTTCAGAGGGCAATTACTTTTTCACACAGGGCCATGTAGGTTTGGATTTTTTTTTCTCCCTAAATAATAAAAACCATCATTTACAAACTGCATTTTGTGTTTACTTGTGTTATATTTGACTAATGGTTAAATGTGTTTGATGATCAGAAACATTTTGTGTGACAAACATGCAAAAGAATAAGAAGTCAGGAAGGGGGCAAATAGTTTTTCACACCACTGTATATATATATATTTAAACAACATAGATTTTAGTTTTGTCATATTAATAATACAGAGAATACATTTCAACATTTTCTTATTTATTTAGATGTATGTATATATATGTGTGTTTATGCATATTTATAATTTTATTATTCTTTTACAGAGGGCAAACAATTATTCAGAAGAGCCTGAGGACAAGATATTTAAGTTTAGCACCGAAGAAGACAAAGCCTCTGTCATTTCTGCTGTTGACATTTGCAGAAATATAGATGAAAGTTTGGATGACAACTTTTTCAACAATTTGGGTCCCAAATTTAAAACGCTTGCAGGCATCTGCACTGTCAATGAAACTTCTGAAGTTACTCACAAAGACTTAGCAGTTAGTGTTGAGCAAAGTTCTATGGTATCTTTACCAGCAAAGCCGAGTGGCGGTTTAATATCAAATCAGAAAATATCTAGTGTTCAGGTGAAAAGCCAAGTTCCTCCTCCCATTGTCCAACAGGACGTGTCTATTATGGAGAAGTATAGTACTACTACATCTAAATCTGCTGTTTCACAGCCTGCTGTTTCACAGTCTGCTGTTTCACAATCTGCTGTTTCACAGTCTGCTCTTTCACAGTCTGCTCTTTCACAATCTGCTCTTTCACAATCTGTTGTAAACTTGCAAAAAAATGTACTAGTTTCAGATACATCATCATCATATGTCCCTCAAACCATGTACTATGCCACTACCCCAGTCATTCAAGCCACTCGATACATTGTTGAGCCCCAGATACAGCCAAATGTGCTGATTGCAGATAGGGGCCCAGCCATTGTTACTGGTCTTCATGCTCCTATGAGGGTGGCTGAAAGTCTACTTACTCAAAATGTACTACTTACAGACAAACGAGTGATCGCAACACCAGTTATTCAGAGTGGTGTTGTTGGAATTAATTCTGGTACTTTACATATGAGTGAAATCCCTGTTGCTCAGAATTTAGTGCTTGTGGACAGATATGGTAATCGCATACAGGGAGGAGTAGCTGGATTAGAGCAAGGCACTTTGCGCCTGGGTGAAATTCAGGGTTCTAAAAATGTGCTGATAGCTGAGCAGAAAGTATTAACAGGTGCCAGTGTGCAGGGTAATGGCATAGGTTTAGACCAGTCAACTTTGCATATGAGTGCAGTTCCAAGCTCTCAAAATGTTTTAAGAGTGGAAAAAAGAACAGAATCCATTCCTGTTTTACAGAGTATGAGGGTTGTTGGGGATCCAGCCAGTGTCCAAACTAAGAATATAGTTGTAAAGGAAGAAACAGTGGTTTCTGGTCCTAGCAAGTTGGCAGGAGTGACAGGCTTTAATCATGAAATAATCAGCATGACTGAAAACCTAAAGAATGTAAAATGAGAAGGATTCCTCGTTTTAGTCAGAAAAATACTTAGGAAGACTTGAACATTTTGCCCTACAATTTCAGGTTTACAGATTTTTTTGTAATGAGAAGAAAAGTAGTGCAAAGTACTGCTCTGGGCTAGGCATCTTTCAAAAAAACTGTCATGATTGTGTCCATAAATCTAAGTACAAACAAAGCTCAAAGGCAATGTCACAGTCAAGAAATGATTGTGTAATATTGAATTAATTAGTATAATAAGTTGCATTGAACTATAATTAGCATGTATATGAATGTTTCTATACAATTAACCCAAACTGTGCACAGTATTCGTTAAGGACCCTGTTTCAGCAGGCTAAACTTTAATAAATTTGGTGTAGGCTGTAAAGCATGTCATATTTGAAACATTGTGAATTCAATAATGATTTTGGTTTATATTGCTGGTTCGTATTGAAGCAATGGTGAGTGTTTTCAAGGGTGGGGATTATATATTAGTATTTTTGTCTGTTTTGCTGAACAGTGGCAAGTAAGTATTGTTTTTTTTTTTTGGAACGTGGCACTTTTAAATGTTATGTAAAACGTAAAACTTTTTTTGTGTTTGTTTTTGTAAATTGTGCAATATTTCACATATGAATGAAAAAGCGTAGAGCACTTACAGTTTTAGAGACAGTTTAAAACACTATTAGAAATTAAAACATTAGGACAATGTAGACGAGAACAGGTCATTCGACCAAACAAAGATTGCCAGTCCTATCCAGTTAATTCTTCCAAAATAACATCAAGTCTAGTTTTGAACATCTCTAAAGTCCTACTGACTACCACACTACTTGGTAGCTTATTCCATTTTGTCTATAGTTCTCTGTGTAAAGAAAAAGTTCCTAATGTTTGCGCAAAATTTACCCTTGTTTCCAACTGCGTTGCCGTGTTGAACTCATTTTAAAATAAGAGTCTCAATCCACTATACTAATTCCCTTCATAATTTTAAACACTTCAATTGTGTCACTTCTTAATCTTCTTTTGCTTAAACTGATAAAGCTCAGATGTTTAAAACTTTTTTCATAATTCATCACCTGCAGCCCTGGAATCAGCCGGGTCTCTTTTCTCTGGACTTTCTCCACTGCTGCTATGTCCATTTTGTAGCCAGGAGACCAAAACTGCACACCACACTCCAGATGAGTCCTCACCAGTATTTTATAAAGCTTCAGCATAACCTCTTTGGACTTGTTCTCTACACATAGTACTAGATAACCTAACACTCTTTTAGCCTTCTTAATGACTTCTGGCAGTTGATGGCAAAAAGTCCATTATGACTCCTAAATCCTTCTCATAAGGTATACTTTCAATTTTCAGACCTCCAATTGTGTATTCATATCTAACATTTTTACTTCCTACATGTAATACTTTACATTTACTTATATTAAATTTCATCTGACACATATCTCCCTGAGTCTGTATGTTGTCCAAGTCCCTCTGCAATGACTCAACGGATTCCAGATTATCTGCCAATCCACCTAATTTTGGTATTAACTGCAATCCATTCCAGCTTTTATTTAGGTCATTAAAATGCACAAATTGAGTACAACAAAAACATGAAAGAAAATGTTGAAAACAATGCATCTTGCAATATCTTCTCTATATATATAAAATCCTAAGTCTAAAAGAGCAACAGTGATGTTTTTATGTCACGTTTTTTGTCACGGTTTAAATCAAGCTTATTTTAAAACCTACATATAAATGTTTGGTATCATTCTTTTCAGAATGTATCAAACTTTAATGTGATGTTGCTAGATTTTCATATTCTTATTCCGTTTTTAAATTACAAACTTAAAAATATCAAGAACTCACATCTCGCAAGACAGGACTTTGTGCCAAAAGATTTAACCATGCCCAGGGCTGGAAATAAAACACAAAAAGTAGGACAGCTGCTGTACAGGCTGATGAAGATCACGCGACACGGCAGCAGCAGCAAGCCAGCAGCTGATCGAGCAAAGAGGAGGTAAAAAAAAAAAACAATTTGTTTCTCATTTTATCACTGTTTAAGAGGGGGTTTCGGAGGAGCGACCATGTTTCCTTGGGGTGCGTTCAGCCCCCCTCTTCACAACGCGAGTGGCAGAGATGCAAAGTGGCTGGCAAACGAAGCGAGCAGTGGGGAACCCACTAGTGTACACATAAAATTATATCAGTTTGTAAACCTGTAAGTCATCTAGCTTCTAGCCCTAGCAATGGCATTATGCAATGCATTATCACGCAGGTAAATAACAACAGGTCCAGAATAACACCTTGCTGCTCCTGCTTCCTAAAGCCTAATTCACAATTCTTTGTTTAAGTTTTTATGCATGCAGGTTATCGGCAGCAAACCAGTAAATGTAATTACATTTATGACTGTTGTGCCCATCACTACCAGGTATTTTACTTTTAAATGTTACATGCTGAAAATATTTCACATGAAGACATATTGAAAAGCCCCATTATGCAAAGACCTTGTTTCATCCACTGGAAAATTCAGTATATAGAAAGCTGCTTTTCAGCCTACTGCCACAGTCATCTAGCAAAACCACCCTTTCCTGTTTCTTAAATCATCCAGATAAGGGTTCGCACACTCCACGTGTCATGGAGCTTCAAGTTTAATTTCTGTCTGTGATGCATCTTTTGGATTGCGATTGCCAAAACTGTCATCATACTTGGTAAAGTAGGCATTCTCTTACCAGGACAAACAACACACAAACACAGGTCTTTATTTAAATGACAGAGAGATGCTGGCGGAATGAGTGCATGAAAACACTTCCAAACAGTACAGAAAACACCTTTCTTGTTGTGTCAATGACATGGTTTTCACTGGAAGCAAAACACCATTTATTTGCAAAGTGGAACACTGAGTTTCGCTGCAAAAAAAACACCCTACAACCCTTGTGCAACATTTAGTTTTTCTTGGAAAAAGTGTTGTATTTCATTGCTGGCCATTTACATTAAGAGCACTGCTTCATAACATCATTTTATTATAAATTATATTTTTTTCCAAGACACTTGTAGAAGCAATATGGCAAAATAAGCACATAATAGTTAAAATATGAAAATGAATCTTTATTTTACATATTCTCTTTTATTTACATAAAGTAAACTTTTGGATTTCCTTCACAGACTGCAAATGTACTCCAACATTAAGTAATACTGTAGGTTATGTGTACGTAATGCTTGCATAAACCTGTGCAGTTTTACAAAATTAGTATTGAAAGGGCTGATCTAAGAAGCAATGAGCATGTGACTGAAATCACTGATTTCAATTTAAGTTTCATTTCCATAGCTTGTTACTGTATGGCCTTGTTAAATATTTTATTTTTATTTGCATAGAAGTAAGCGTGCAATTGAATGTAGCAGCAGCATTTAAAGCTTTGGGTGAGAGAGTGAAAATGTTTTTCACAGTTATATGATGCACTACAGGAGAAGTTTAAATGTAATAATAGGAATAAAATTGTTAAATAGCAAGAGTCAAGTGTGTAATGCACCATTCTCAAGTGGAGAGAGTCCTTTTTATCATTCAGCAGAGGCAAAAAAGCTTCTGAAAAGTCTTATCAGCAATTGGCAGAAGTACATGGAAGCACATAAGACATTAAACCATGACTCACAGCAAAACAATTACATTCTTTAATTCAATAAAAATAAAACGAGGAAAATCAATTTACTTTTAAAATAATAATGAGGCCAATACAGTGTCGGACTTGCTGGATGTAAGGCTTCCTGGAAGGCTGCCTTCCAATGTGACTACATGTATAGAATATTTTTATGTTTGGCAGCGTCTTACGGTCAAAATTACTGAAACTGAGCAGGAATCCCCTGGTCCATACAGGTGTAGAAAATTAAAGGAATAGCTAAAGTGTCCATTAAGAACATACTATGTGTGAAGAGACTCCATTTCAGAAAAGTGAAAAAACGGTATGTCTCTGCTGCACATTAGCTTAGTTTACATTTTGCCGGTGGTCAGGGGTATCAGCCTCATTTTTAGAAGTAGCTGGCATCCATACATTAAAGAGGACTGAAGTGCCTCGACTCTGGAATCCACAAAAGAGAAAGGCACCATTAGGAGGTTTGCTCCTACTACAGGCATAAGCAGAACTGGCTTAATTACAGAATTATTGAACTTCATGATTTTTTAAATTATATACCACTTTGTGGAGCATTTTACACATGATTATGTCTGTATGTATTTTTAATATTTCTCCTTATGCAATACTTGTTTGTAAGTGTGCAGATGTAGGGGGTATAAATATATCCTTTCATTCGTTATTTTTTTATTAAAGCATTTTACTTTTCAAAAGTGGAAAAGTATCGGTTCACTCTAGATATAATTACTATAGTTCAATTAATTATACAATATCTTATAGAGTCAAATGACTGTAAGGGGAACCTTTTTAAATTAGTAAATTTCATTTTTCACATTAGCACATTTAACAAGTGAACTTACTCTTTTAGTGTTTTAAACATAATCTGCAGATTTAACAGAATTCTGAAAATACAGTAAATATTGAGGTGGGTTAAATAGGATGTGAATATATTGTAAGATTTTGAAGAAGAGAACTTTATTTTTGTACCACCTGATTTTAATTGTTACTTAATATGCACTTAACATTGTGATTGTTTTATTTTAATAACTAAAGGTCTTTACTTCAAAAGATGGCAAGTATTTTGAAATGAATATTGAATTGAAATGTTTTTATATTATAATCATTTACTATACCATGTGGTCATATATTTCTTAATGCTGATTTGCATAAAAAATGTTTACAAAGTTATTTGTTCACTGCATGTTGCCTCCCTTCTTGGGAAACTATCAATCTATTAAGAAAACACCTAGTAAATAGTCATATACATCCTTAATGGTCACATTTCTATAAATAAAATCATAATATTCCTAGACTGTCTGTCTTTTAAAATTCTTCAGCTTTGTTTGATGTTACTTATCCATTTTTGCAAACTAAGGACCCCTTTTCAGATTTCATCTTGTCTTTTTGTTTGTTCACCAATCAAGCACAACATTTTGTATGCAGATTGCCGTTGGTCTAAACTTAAAATACACGCCATATGGCATTTCAAAAATGTAACTGGGGTGGGTGGCTGTAATGAGGGGAGACAACCCAAAATTGTGCATTATTCAAAAAAGGTTGAGTTGATCTAATGAAATTTTGCATGTACAAAAAAGCTGAACCAAGCCAAAATCTAGACTTTAAAGATTAAGAAATAGGGTTGTAATGGAATGGAAAAAAAATCAAAACCATGTTATGATGCCAAAACGGTTCATTTGATGATAATACATTTGGCATGATGTTCAGGTTTAGCTCTCCTGAACAGTGAAGACTTCATTCCATGCCAATTCAATGGAAATGACATTGTGGTGGTGGTTGTGGTGTGATGGGGAACAAATACAAAAATCAATCAAACACTCCAAAATGGCTATGTTAATTTTCACAAAATTTTGTGTTTATTTTAAGCTCCGGTTACCCTTGTGACCCTGCCCCGGACAAGCAGGTTAAGAAAAAGGTGGGCAGGTGGATTATTGTTCACTCTGTTTAAAATATAAGTTTCATGGAGTTGATTTGGGAACCATGAGGGGAGGAGGCAACACCTCAAAAACCATGCATTATTCCTGAACAGCTGAGTGGATATTCAGGAATGAATGTTAAAGGCATGTTACAGTTAAATCCAGCTTAACATTTAGAGCTTATGGAGTTTCAAAAGTTTCATCATGTTCAATAGATGGAACAACACAAAAAAGATACCTTTGTCCAGCTTGCATGCTGCAACAATGATTTAGTTATTCAACAAGCTATCTAGATTATTAATTTGTGATTAAAATTGTATTCATAAAACCACACTACACGAGTAAATACAAAGTAGTGTTTATTGTTCCAACCCAGTAAGTAATAACCATAATTATGGATCCAAACATATACAAAAATAATACATTCTTGACTTATGACAGCAGAGAAATTGATAGAGATGTAGTATAGATGATGGATGGGGCACTAGCGTTGGACGAATGCCAAAAGGTTAAGCATTTAAAAAACACATAAAATGCATTCTTACCTTAATCCATTACACAAATGTATCCAGAAAATGCCAATTATTTTGCCTAGTTTATTATAAAAGGTACTATAGAATAAATTACACAGACATGGAACAAACTAGTCATGTAGTTGAACTGTAAATACTGACAACTTTTAATAAGAATCTTAATGAGATATCTGGACAACTTAGCAATTTGACTTATGACTCAGACTGATTGTACTCCACCTCCTTTACAAAGCTTATTTGTATCCTTATATTCTAAGCTAACTAACTAAACATCCCATCTTGAGTGTCCATTAATATTATATTGCATACATTATGCCAGTATCTGTAACTGTGATATAAAATGGTCTGGACCTGAATCTGTCACTAATGATGGCAAAGGTTCTCAAACAGTCTTAACATCTCAGCTCCTGACTAGGTGTAGAGCTGGGTTAAGCAGTGATACTAACCGCCACACAAGAAAAAAAAAATTAGAACTAGCAATGATGATTTTGAGATTTTTACTGAAGAAAAATTCTTAAGACACAATTTGAAATATACATTTTTAATCAGCATCTCTGACTTGAACTTGAACGTCAATAAGGATGTATTGGCTTTATTTAATGTATATGACAAGTTTAATGTGGTATCCCTTAGACCAGGGGTAGGTAAAGTCAGTTCCAACCCAGATGCTTAATTAGAAACCAATCCTTTACAATCTCAGACCTTTTATTTAATTTTATGGCTTATTAGTCTGCAATGTTAGGTTCTTAAATCATAGATCTTCTCTTTTCCAAGGATATCATCCAAATGATTTACAGACTAAAATGGATAATTTTCCATCTGTCACATTTTACTCTTAAGTGTTTTATTAAACCAGTGTATGATGAATCCACACAACTGTAAATGAAAACAAGTTAGGTGGAGAACTGCTGGCTCCTTTGTTATTTGCATCTTATTGCTAATAAGGAGCCAGTGAATGCAGCTGTTTAAGACTGAAATAATCAATTAATGGTGGGGAACCTTAACAATTGAGACCACTGAAATGAAGCATCAAAATGACACTTGAGCAATAAGTGCTTCATCACCAATAATTTGACTTCTCATTAAGAAGCTGGGCTACAACAAAAACCTTCAGCCACTGAGGCCCTTCAGGGCCGACACTGCCCACCCCTGCCTTACACCTAAAGGCAGACCAGTCAAAAATACTTTAATTTGGTCTCGTCTGTTTCATAAGATGGACGTCTGAGACGGAACTCCATTAGCAGTGGTTTTATTTTTCCTTTTTTTTTTCATCCCAAGTATCCTGTATTTACTCAACCTGAGGGGCATCAATGACAGTATATTCAAGTATTTATAATCATGAGTGGCAGAAAAAAGGCCTAGAAGAAACAGAAAAGACAGCTAAAGCTTCATCCCAGCCTAAACAGGCCTCAAGTTACGGCCTGCCAAAGACTGATCTGGAACCGACAGACGAAAGCACAGATCTATCGGAACCTGATGCTACTGCATCGTCTCCAGCCAAGAGTGAAAGTGGGAGCAACTGTGCAAGTGAGTTGGGCCAGGAGTACTCATTGATTCCAGAAGGTTCATTAAAACTGAAAATGGCCTTACCTTCCGTGATGTCAACTACCCCCCATGAGCAAGCAACACCGACTCCAATTGGGCTAGCTACTCCACCCGAGGAGCATGGAGAAGACCAAAACGAACTGTCCGAGCTGACGGTAATGATCACCACAATAATCACCGCTCTGGTGGGGGGACATAAAGGAGCTAAAGAACAATATAAATTAGCTAAAGAATAACATAAAGAAGGTTACAAATGATATAAGGAAAGATATATAGGACATAAACAAGACAAACGAGAAGCAGCTTCAGGATATTAAAGATCAGGGGAAACGTTTAAGTAATTGTTTTGGGGCAACCTTTGAAGCTATGCTAGAAAAAATTTGAGGAGAAAATCCGAGGAAAAAATACAGAAAATGTGTCTAAGTTTGAGAATATATTCAGAGCACTTGGTGCTCAGTTTGAAGATGTGAAGCAAATGTTCATGACTTGAGAAAAGAAAAAAACAGGGACACAATGGAAAAAAAGGTTGAAATTTCCACCTTAATCACGTAGTTTATTTTATTATTAAAGTAGAACGTCATAAACCTCATCTTAAAATCGTTTAGTTACGATGGGATTTGAGAAATTAGTAAAGTAGCAAGTTAAATACTTCATTTCTACGTGTTCTTCTATGTACTCTGTGTGTGAATCATTATGTGCTTCTTAAATGGGCTCTCTCTTTTGCCGACAGGACACAGAATGCATTACATTCATGATATTACAGCTTTCTGAACAATTTAAATACTAAGATGTATACTTGATATTATTTTCATGATTATAGAAATTAAAGCATGTATAAAACATGGGGACAAGTTGGCGTAGCATTAGCAATGACCTGCGCCCCGTCCAGAGATTGTTCCTGCCTCCTGCAAGATGCTTGCTGCACCGTGCGCAACCCTCAATAACATCATTTAATGCAGCAGTACTGTCTCTTTCAAACGTACTAACCCCCAATTCCTGTCATTCCTTTTCTTTCTATAAGTAACCAATCGTCACAATATCAGCTCATTAATAAATGTCAAGCCATCTGTAAGCTTAGAACGCCAATTCTTCAAAACTTTTAAGGAATATTGAAATATCTTCATAGTACATGTTTTAATTATTCCATCCATTTATCCATCCAGGGTCGTGTCAGTCCCAGCCAGTATACAGCACAAGGCAAGAACAATGGGGTGCCAATTCATTGCTAATGCTGTCCACCGTGTCCACACATTTAATTATTAACATTATACATTATTTAAATGAAGTTAAAAATGTATCTGTATAATGTAATATACTGTATATACTTTACTGCATTTCATTTTAAAAAAGATATCAAGAGCCCAAAGAAGATAGCTCTTGGAAATCTAAATTGACTTGGAAGCCAGTCGTCTTCATCTGTAAATACATGTTCTCTTCTATTGAATTGAATTGAATTGAATTCCTTTGTTGTTATTGTATGGTACAATGAGATTCAATATGAAAATCCTCCATAAACTTATTTTCCTATAAAACGGTAAAATAATAACAACAACAACAATAATAATAATAATACGATAAAAAACAATGAAAAATATACAGTATAAAAGCATAAGTGGCTGAGGTTGTGCAATATTACAACTGTAATGCAAGTTTACAGTGAGGTAATTGTATTTATATGTACAAACAATTCTACCAGGAGCATTTGATTGTCTGATTGGGTGTGTTTATAATTCTTGGGATGAAACTGTTTCTGAACCTTCTGAAGGAAGGACTCTGAAGCATTTGCAGAATGGGAACAATTCAGATAGACCATGTGCATGGCTGAGGCAGTGTGTGCTAGAAGCTGTATCCTGATAATTCTTTCCGCTCTTGACACAATCTGCAGTAGACCTTTCTGATCAGCTGCTGTATAGCTGTGATTCTAAATTCAGACACAGTGGGTTAAATACTCTGAGTGGTGCACTAAGAGTAACAACGCTAAAGCAGCTATGGTATTTGGAATAGTTTGGCCATTTCGTGCACCATTATATGGTTACACACTGATTACAATCAGATACCTTAAACTAAAAAAGATATGCGGTTAATTTCAGTGTATTTGATAAAGCCACATCAGGGAATCTAAAAAATAAAGGGAAACTACACAGGATCAGTAGCACTGCTTTGACACTGAGTGCTGCCAGTTTGCAAAACTGAAAACTTGTGTACGCAATGGTTTGAGCTGTCATGAGAATGTGCATGGCTTTACTGCAAGTTTAGTTTTTCTACATTGCAATGTGAGCATGGAAATGTGTGTACGCAACATTTTTGTGCTTTTGTACTGTTTATGCACAAGGCCCCAGTACATCATTGTTACTGAAGAATTGATTATTTCTTTATAGATAACAATTTCTTGCCCATGATTAAATCTTGCAAGTATGACACTATTGTTATCTCCAACCACACCCCTTGATGATGGAGCTCAAATCATTATGCCCCACATACTCATCTCGCAGCTGGCGTTTTAACCCACTTTTATTACTCTATAAGTTATATCCAAGCAAATCATCTTTTTTTAGAGACAAAAATATCCCCAGACGTCTTTACAGGAATACTCTGGAAAATTCTGAAGGCTTTCTTAAGAGAACAGATTATTTCATAAAAAGGCATTAGAGCTAATCAGTGAAATTATCAAAATAGATCAAGAACATGTCAGGTGTCCAAATGAGGGACTTCTTAGGAAAAGATAGGCTTTGCATTCAGAACTCAGACTCTGGACAACAAAAGAAACAGAATGACTCATAATTAAATCACATTATTACTATGAATATGGAGAGAAGGCTAATAAGATCTTAGCTCAACAAATCCACAAGCAGGAAGTTAGCAATGCAATACCAGTAATAACCAACAAAGACAGAGACAAAATCATTGACTATAAAAATATAATGCACACATTTAGAGACTAAGTCCTTATATTCTACTCAGTTTAAAGAAGACAAGACACAACCTAATGAATTATTGCATGCATTAAAAATACCACAACTAGATACTTTCAGCACAAAGGAATTGGAT
This sequence comes from Erpetoichthys calabaricus, assembly GCF_900747795.2. NCBI lineage: Eukaryota > Metazoa > Chordata > Cladistia > Polypteriformes > Polypteridae > Erpetoichthys > Erpetoichthys calabaricus. The sequence continues at coordinate 59,307,581 of NC_041399.2, read as the reverse complement.
AAACCTCTGGCACTTTCAGAATTACTAGATGTTATCTTCCCACTTCAGAGTGGGAAGCTACCAGGCCCTGATGACTACCCTGCTGAATTTTATGAAAAATTCAATTAAGTTAGCTCCCTTTTATTAGCAACATTTACAGAAGATACAGACAATACAATTCTACAGTACCTCAAACTTTTTGCTAAGCATTAATTGCCGTCTTTCCTAAGAAAAATAAGGACGTATTACAATGTGCATCATACAGACCAATCTCACTTCTGAATAATGATGTTAAGATGCTCTCCAAAGTTCTAGCTAGAAGGATTGAGAAAGTGCTTCCTTCTGTAATATCACAAGACTAAAATGGATTTAATAAAGGCAGACACTAAGCTTCCAATCTTCGATGCTTGTTTAATGTAATATATTTGCCCACAAAGTCTACCCCAAACATATTACTATCATTGGATGCAGAAAAAGCATTTGATATGGTTGAATGGGACTACCTTTTCACTACATTGGAGAAATTTGGGTTTGGCCCTAACGTATGTGCATGGATCAAACTGCCATATACCTGTCCAGAAGCTTCAGTTTGTATCAACAACATAATTTTAGACTACTTCAAACTAAAACGTGTTACTAGGCAAGGATACCCCCTGTCACCACTGCTATTTGCAATTGCCATTGACACACTGGCAGTTCACTTTCGAAATGCTTATGAGATAAAGGGAATTATCAGAGAAGGACTTGAACAGAAAATATCACTATATGCAGATGATATGGTAACTGTGTATATCACATCCACAGAATACTGTGCCTGCAGTCCTTACAGCAGTAGCAGAATTTCAAAAGAGTTCAGGACTCAAAATTAATTTGAATAAAAGTGTGCTCTTTCCAGTGAATTCTTTAGCACACAATATTAGATTGGACACCTTCCCTTTTATAATCACAAATCAGTTTAAATACCTAGGGATAAACATCACAATTAAACATAAAGCTCTTTATCAACAAAATTTTGCTGTTTGCATAGGAAATCTTAAGCAAGACTTGCATAGATGGTCTACCCTCTATCTCATTTTAGCTGGGAGAATTAACACTTCCAAGATGAATATCTTTCTTAAGCATCTTTTTCTATTTCAACCCATTCCAATATACATTAACAAATAATTTTTTAAGAAGTTAGATTTAATTATAACCTCATTTATTTGGAATTCAAAACATCCATGCATTCAAAGGGCGACCCTACAAAGACCTAAGGTGGTATGGCTTTACCTAACTTTCAGTTTTATTACTGGGTGGCAGACATAGAAGCTATAAAAACCTGGACATTGACACAAATAGATGAATATAGACAGGCTTGGTCCGCAATAGAAAAAAAATCCTGCAGTATTTCTTTACATTCCTTGCTTTGTACCCCAGTAAATACAAGTTATCGTCAATATACTAACAACCCAATTGTGCTTCATTCACTTAGAATATAGAACCAATGTATTAAATACTTCAAAAGAGGCAAGCTTTTATCTATGACACCTCTGCAGGATAACCACCTTTTTTCCACCCTGTCAAACATATGCAGTTTTTAATGTTTGGAAAACATACAGGATTAAATTAGTTAGAGATTTGTACATAGATAACGTCTTCACATCCTACGAACCATTACACTCCAAGTTTAACTTTCTATCAATACAATTCTTTCACTACCTCCAAATTAGAAACTTTGCTAATCAAAACCTGCCTAATTTTTCTCACCTCCCACCTACTTCTATTCCGGAAGAAATACTGATCCGTCCTGAGGACTCAGACAGCATTTCTGTAATATACAAAAACATTTTAAAGTCCCTCCCTTTCAAAAATCCTAGAATACAGTAGAAAAAGGATCTCTTACTAAACATTTCAGAAAAGGAGTGAAATGCAGCCATGCACAGAATTCACTCGAGCTCCATATACTCAAAGCATACAATTATTCAGCTTAAAATCTTTTATCAAGCATATCTGTCTCATTTAAAATTGTCCAAAATGTTTCCAGTGCAAGATCCAACCTGCGAACGTTGCAATCAAGTTCCAGCCTCATTGGGGCACATGTTTTGGGCATGCACTAATTTAACATCATTCTGGACCAAAATCTTTAAACACCTTTCAGACAGCCTTGGTGTCACAATCTCTACTAATCCACTAACAGCTGTGTTTGGGGTACTTCCAGATGGGCTTAAAGTGGAGAAGGACAAACACGTAAACTGGAATAATCCTAACTCACCTCTTTTAAGTCAGTGGGTAACTGATGTTATAAACTATTTGAATTTGGAATAAATCAAAGTCTCACTTAGAGGATCTGTGCAAAGCTTTTTTAAAACCTGGCATGATCTAATTAATACCATTTTAGAATAAACATTTAAATTGGGGAAAAGAATTTTCTTCCCCCTTTTTTTCTTACTCTTAAAGTTTTACTCTTTCTGTTGGCCTAGCCCTCTTTCTCATGGTTGGAGGTAGATTTGAACTTAGTTTTGTCGAGTTTGACTTGCTTGTATAGAATTTTACTTGCGTTTAATAAATTCAGCAAAATGTTAAAAAAAAGTTTAATTTTTAGATATCTTTGAATGTTTAGGTAACTTTTATTTTGGTATAGCAAATGAATATTTATGAAGACATTGTATTGAATATTGACTTGGGAATGAATGAATGGGAATGAAAAAGCAGATTAGAAGTTAGAAGTATCACACCACTGGACAAGAATATCTACTAATGAACAGAAATGATCTACAAAGATTCAAAAGAAAGTTGAATTTGATGAAATGACAATAATAATGAAAGTTAATGGAGATATCTATTCAATGAAAACCCCTGGTAATCAAACTGACAAAAATGGTTCTTATTCAAGAAATGAACAATTTATTAATAAAACAAGAAACTGATATTGGGGGTTAAATCTGTCCTTATATTATATTATATATACATATTCTTAAATAAGAGAGAGCTTGGGAAACAAAATAATGGGCAGACAGTGTACTGGATTTTATTGAAACTGTGTCCAGCAGATGGAAGCAACTGATCAGTGAAGGATTTCTTGAATTGCCACCCGAACACAAGAAGAGCTTCTAATCTTGGATTTCAATACACAGGGACACATTCTTCCACTAGGTGGCAAACATAAGGAAATAAAGGAAAAAAGAGCAAAAAACATGGAAATATTTTGTGTAGTTTGAGGCAAGAGAGGTGTGTGGGTGCAATTAATAATTAAAAAAAATAAAAGTAAAAGAAAATAATAAACAATAGAAAAACCAACATACAAAAACAGCACAAACAAGTCTCAGGGTGTGTTTGGGAACATAATATGTCTAAAGATCAGCATTCAAATTTGAGAAACAGCCAAAGCATTACACATAAAGGTTACAGCAGTTCTAATTAATCGACTCAAGTTCCAAGATCCCATCCTTCTTTGGATGTTTACTGTTCCAGAAAATGCACTTTTGCGTTAGTGATGAGTCAAAGACTACTTGGAATTATATACTGGATGTGGTCTGAATCTCCTATTACGAGAACAAATGTGTGTGACAAGCAAAATTTGTGTTTTTAACATGTCTAGATCAGTAAAGCTGGAATGTTCTCTTTTTATATTATAGTCAGAATTTTGCTAGAAGTTACAATCATTATTAAATGATTGATTTATTTTAAGTAAAGGAATACTCCACCCAAAATTATTATTTTTTACATCTTATGTACACCATGTAGTTTGTAGTTAAGGCCAAGGAAAAATGTTAATCTCATGTTTTCATACAGAATGGAGATTGCAAAGTTTCTGATATTACAGAAATCCATTTTGACCAATGTTGGACAACATCAAACAGTATCAAAATGTCCATTAAAAAAATCTCATGTTATTTGTGTTGCATAATCACCATGTGCAGTAATCAAATATATGCTCACAATGTCCCAAATGGTTGTAATTTTACTAAAATATTGTTAAACAAATCACTTCTAGAAAATATTACTGTGAATTAAAATGGAAAATATTCAGATATACAGTATCTTAGTATTTAAAGACTAACCCCTCACCCCAATTCATTGGTCACTACTCCAGTCCAGTAGCAGCTTATTCATTGGCTAATATTATTTTTCACGTGATACCAAGAGTGCAAAGTTCACTGTACAACTAAAGATTAAAAGTTAAAGAAAGTGAGTGAAAAGAAAATTAGGAAGAGAATATGCCACAATGTCACACTAAATAATCCCAAGGTTCTCCAGATGTAAATATGAATATAAATGTGACAGCAGGTGATGGGTCTGCAATTTAAATGCTTGTTTGCGACTGCATGCATTCACAAGAATATTTTCCAGAAGTAACTTATTTGATCGATTGTTTTATGAAAAAGATGCGTTTTTGAGACATTGTGAGCATACAACTGTATGACTTCAAATGCTGACTATTCAAGATGACTAAAGTGAGATTTTTTAACAGATGTTCAGATATTAGGGTGGCACGGTGGCCTTCCCGGGTCCTCCCTGCGTGGAGTTTGCATGTTCTCCCCGTGTCTGCGTGGGTTTCCTCCCACAGTCCAAAGACATGCAGGTTAGGTGTATTGACGATTCTAAATTGTCCCTAGTGCATGCTTGGTGTGTGGGTGAGTGTGTGTGTGTGCCCTGCAGTGAGCTGGTGCCCTGCCTGGGGTTTGTTTCCTGCCTTGCGCCCTGTGTTGGCTGGAATTGGCTCCAGCAGTACCCCCGTGACAGTGTAGTTAGGATATAGCGGGTTGGATAATGGATGGATGGATGTTCTGATATTATTTGCTTTTGTCCAGCATTGGTCACCATAGACTTCTGTTCTATCAGAAACTTTTTAACCTTCATTCAGTATGAAAATACGAGAATTTTTTTCTTGGCCATTACTACAAACTACATGGGGTAAGTAACACATTCAAAATATAATTTTTTGATGAAGTATTCCTTTAAATTTTTATTTAATATGGTATGATAAAGATACTGTATATGAAACAACAGTCTGTGTGTTCTGAAATTAAATATTGCATTTATATTAACTCTCACCATGATTTATCTAAAAAAAATGTATGTCAATGACAGAAACAGTAAAGCCACACAAGGAACACTGTGATTGATGAAGTGTCCAGAGTGAGACTCAACAGAGTTTCATGCTTATTCAGCAAAGCCATCCATTAATGTCAACATTGAAATGTTCGTAAACAACCAAATAGCAAACATAAGTTAGTTCTTAACATGGCCTATCTAAAAAGTTGAATCAACAGCAAAAAATCAATGACAAAAAAAAAATTCAACAACATTGTTGTCCTTTTACTATGCTCAAGAGAACAATGATAGATAGATAGTGTGATGGACAGCCGGCAGTTCAGTCCGGCCGGGACATCTCTGAAAGAAAATAGTGGAGGAAAGCAGCCTTTTCAGGGGACTGCATCCCCCGGGACACTAGGTGGCAGCTCCCTTGGATGGCAATGGTTCCCTGGATTCCCTCAAAGCATCCTGGGATGTGGAGTCCATTTTCTCAGCCCTGTTAGGTGCCATGGGTGCCGCCAGGGGGCGCTCATAAAGAACCTGGGGACTATTACTCTTACGACAACCCGGAAGTACTTTGGAGTCATGAGGACGGAAGCCTGCAGTACTTCCAGGCTACTTGAAAAGGATGATGTGGCGTTTGACCCGGAGGAGGAACACTTCCGGGTCATGGACTATTTAAAGGACCATGGGAATCCCAGCAAGGAGAGACGGAATTGGGTGGTAGAGTGACGGAGCTGCTGGGAGGAGAGGAGGATTATTGTTATTGTTATTGATTATTGATTTGTGAATTGTGGAGTGTGCAGTGCTTTGTACACTAGTTCTGAAGAAAAATATTAAAGAAATCTTCTTGGTGCTTTTACATGTGTGTCCTGGACGTCTGTCTGGTGGGTTTAGTGGGGCAACAGCGCCTCTAGCGTCCACAATAGATAGATAGATAGATAGATCTTTATTTTGAAGGCACCATCACAGGCTGAGTATATGATATCTGGAGCAGTCAAATACTAACATTTTCCCTAAATCAAAATATATGTAATCAAATATTATATATATTAAATAATCAAAATTCCTGATTGGCTAGAAATGCATTATTGTCGGCATCCAAAACCTCAATAGTCAAGAGCATGCGCAGATGCCAAAAGATGGTATAAAGACAACAAAAATGGCTGGCGCTCAGGAAGTTTCAAGTCTTCTGGTGTCACAACCTGATGAGAACTAGTTTTAGACTGAATGGTCAACAGTACCAACTCTCTTAACAAAATGACATCAATGAAGACTTCAAAATTTCAACCAAATTGTTCAAAATCACAACTAACATCACAGATTATTCCAAGAAAGTCAACATATTAAATAATACCAGTGTTGTCATTCAAAATATTGTAACATCAAATAATGATCTGGCAAACACTTTGTGAGGTATTTTCCTGACGCCCACTGTAGTCACTGACCTCATGTACGCAGTTGCTGCTGTCATAGCTCATTTGGTGATGAGAGAACAACACCTAGATCTCTCATTAATTCCAGCATGCAATAGTAGAATTCACAAACTTATGAAATCCTACAAGAATGATCTTTGCCAAACAAGAACTACCAAAGGCAAATTGCACATTTAAATTTGCAGTCTCATGCTAAAACTGTTGGCTGCATCTGACATGATAGATTTATGATCATTACGGCAAATTTGCTGATAAATTAGTGTCAGAAAAAATGGAAACATTTCAGTCTTTAAATAATACAGCTCTAAGGTTATGTTCATACTTTTCTGCATAAGTTAAGTTGCTTTTATTTTTTGAGACTTATGGTCAATTACTTGCTTCGATTTCAAGAAGCAGCAGGAGTGAGCTGCTGTGGCTGAGGCTTATGAAAGGTGCCACACAGCTGCAGAGAAAAGTACACATTGGAGCAGATGCAGAAGCCTGAGTGTTAGCATATAACGAGTCCTGCTCCTTCATTCTGGTACTGTAAGGTATTGTGATAAATAAAAATATCATTAATACTCGGTGGAATAAATGAAAATATTATAAGTATTAAACTGAATAAATAAATATGCATCAAACATTCTTATATGGAAGTACTTGACTATCCCACCTATAACTTGACCCCTCCATCCTCTGGAGATTTATGTGAATGAGCAATAGTGAAAAGGGAGCACATTACAATTAAACCTAAACATGTGATCCAGACATTGAAATGCAGACTGAATTCATTCACATCATCCAACCATCCATCCATTTTCCAACCCGCTGAATCCGAACACAGGGTCACGGGAGTCCGCTGGAGCCAATCCCAGATAACACAGGGCGCAAGGCAGGAACCAATCCTGGGCAGGGCGCCAACCCACCACAGTCATTCACATCACTGCTCAGGGAAATAAGTTACGTCATTATGGCTGAATCAGTCGCAGAAATTAGTCACACTGTACTAACACCTTAATGATGAATCATTCTGAATGCTGTTGACTTCAATCAAGCTAACAAACATGTATCACCATATTCCCTTCATGGACACTACCAGCTGGACAAGCTGCTCATTCTAATGTTAATAACAATAAATGTAAACCTGTGGTAAAATCTGAGGATGTCTAACCTCATCTAATATAACCACGCTATTGAGAGGAGTAGCTCACTATTATCCAAGCCAGAAGTTCTTATATGTGATGTTTTGTTGTTTGTTTTAATTATAATAATTATATATATACCATACCATTTTCTAAGCCAGTGTGGAAAAAGCTCAAGGGAGGGATGTGAGGTTTCTAAACTCTTTTGGGACTCCCCCCAATGGGACAAGCATCTCAAAGCACAATCACATCATCTGTGGAAGACTGCTTATCCGTTGCCTGGGCAACCGCAGGCTCACAGCGCTGCAGCAGCTCACAGCGGAAGCACATCCAAGCCGATCGTGGTTGTGCTATAAGCACCTGTCATCAATGAGTGATGCAAGGAACATTATAAATGCAGGGAACAGTATTACTTGACCACTAAACTGGCTGCAACCCTGCCTGACTGCTGTGTCTGTGCATAGGAGAGTGGTAGATCCCGCTGCAATAAGTAACCATGTTGTTCCTGTTTCAAACTGAATTAAGCTGGTTTTGCTAAAGTACTGGCAGTTCTCCACTCTCCTTCAGACAGGCATTGTCCACTGCCTCTCAACTCCAGCTCCCCAAGTGAGGCGAGACACATCCTTTTATTCTGAACATGGGAGAACTCCTGGTGTTGCAACTTTGCATGATAGAAGCACTTCCAGCTCACACAGATGTTGCTTATAACAGGAAGGTTCTCTCCACACAGCAACCCGTCAGTGTCCAAAGTCTCCAACAGGGTTGCCCTTCCACACTACAAATCCCAGGGAACCCTGTAGGTGTTCAAACTGGGAACCAGTCAGTGGATCACTGCCACATCTTGTTCTGGGTGATGAACTGTTCATTCATTAATTGTTCTTCCTGAATGGGATAAAAATGCAAGATCTTCTCAGCTCAGTTGTGCCTCCATTCTTGCACTCCTTACACTACGGTCTATCAGGCAGGTAGCAGCATTTCCTCAAATTCATGAGGAAAGCCAGTTCACCCCCTTCTGCACATACATATACATATACATATATTGTAAAAGACAAAAAGCACAAGATAAAGTGTCAAAGGCAAACCCCGTATTTTGAAGTACGCAAAAGGAGTAAAATAAAATGTGTGGTAAAGCGCAATGCAAATCTCAGTTATTGTTCTCTTCAAGATGGTTCGTTTCATCTTATGTGGAATTCTGGGAGGAAGATGCAGGTCCAGGTGGTCTGACCCCAGAAGTGACATCAAAGTAGGAGAGGTGTCAATCTTCTTTTCTCTAGAGGGGGAAGGAGAAGAAAGAGTGTTATTAAACAGTGCCCCCCTAATGTCTTGGAAGATCTATCTATCTATCCTGTGTCCTGTAACAAGGTGTACTTGCTTCAGCAAAAGAAAAAAACAAAGAAAAATATACAAGTTGAAATAAGTACTGTAAGGTCAAATTGAAACAGTAAACTCATTTGTAGTTGAAGTCACACAGAATGTTTCTCAGTTTTAAGATAGATCCATCCATCCATTATCCAGCCCGCTATATTCCAACTACAGGGTCATGAGGGTCTGCTGGAGCCAATCCCAGCCAACACAGGGTGCAAGGCAGGAAACAAACCCCGGGCAGGGTGCAACCCACCACAGGTTTTAAGATAGATGAATTTTCAATTTTGGCAATGCATTTCAAAGTTTCTCTCGCTGTAGTTAAGATATCTCAATGGAAATTGAGCTGTCCCAGTAAATTTCCTTGAAGTACAAAATTGGTCCACTGGAATCTGAATTGTTTCATGTGTGCAGACAACCAACAGAAATACAGTTGAACAGACATTGCTGTCACAGTAGGTGCTTTTTTCAATTTTTTTATTCATTATTTGCAAACACACCTAAAAAAGTACAGCTGTGGAATGTTATGGTTGTGGGTACCAAGGCCACACCAGAAGGAAATTTTCCTGAGGAAAGAAAGGAGGACTCTGGATTATATTTTACACTCTGTCATTTACCCACTTTGACCCCTAAATTAGTAAAAAGTGTGTATGTGATTACTGTGGCTTTTGAGGGGTACAAATTAAATCTCTCAAATATGCAGGTAGCACACAATCTTTGTTTTGGCTAGACCAGAGGTGGGCAGATTCAGTCCTGGAGGGCCGCAGTGGTTGCAGGTTTTTGTTCCAACCCAGTTGCTTAATTAAAAACCAATCCTTGTCAATTATTTAATTGCATGGCTTGCTAGTGCTTTAACTCTGCCATGTCAGGTCATTCTCATATCCTAGATTTATTTTCCTTTCTAAGGATATCATCCAAATGATTTGAAGTCTAAAACAGATGAGTAATTCTCAGTGATTCACTTTTTTCTCTTCACTTTCCTTCCAAGTATTTAATTAAACCAAATAGTACGTGATAAATACACACAGGTGTAAATGAAAACAAGCTAAATGGAGAAATGCTGGTCTCTTTTGTCATTTGCATGGTATTGCTAATTAGGAGCAATTAAAAACCAAGACTACAGCTGTTTAAGACTAAAATAAGCAATAAGGGTTCAAAATCTTAACGAGCGAGACAACTAAAGTGAAGCTGAAGTGTTACTTGAGCAATAAGGGCTTCTTATTAAGCAATTGGGTTGGAGCAAAAACCTGCAGCCACTGCGGCCCTCCAGGACTGAATCTGCCCACCCCTGGGCTAGACAGCAGTAAAATTGAGCAAGATTATGGCAGTGAGGTGTGTTCATGGGGATGAAGTAACATATCCTTGTGGTTAAAGTAAACATGGAGGTTTGTTAATACTTGGTATGCTTTGCCTATGGTCATGCTCCTTGTCCTACCAAATATTGATGAGCTTACCTGAGTTTAACCAGCAAGACAAAGACTGAGTGACCTAGAGGACTGAGACTTAACTTCCACTTACAATGGAGATACTGGAACAACCCATAAAACAGACCATACAATAAACGGTTAAAGTGCCAGATTCTGATATTTACAGGTTGCAGCTTGACATACCTGAGGTCATTCAGCCTCTCAGCAGCACCACTCCAGTGTGTAAACTTGCTTTGCAAAAGTTGCTAAACAGGTAAAGACAAAGACAGATGAGCAGGTTGAAAGATGATGTTTTATATTATAAGAATGAATGCAGTAAACAGCAAGTTTTACCTGAGAATCTGCATGAGCACGTATTGAAAATAGGGGCATAGTATTCCATTACCAGTTCACTTGGGGCGAGTGGTGACATCAGAGAAGGTGACTATTGGCCAAATTACATACATCAGCCTAGTTTGGAATGGAAAGCAAATTTTGTTCTAAGTCTTCTTTGTCTGCCCTGCTCTGTGCTCTTATCAACACAAATTATCATCAGTTTACCAGCATATCCAGTTGTCCAACAAGTGTTTAAAATAAGCAACCAAGGTAGGATGCATTTCAAACCAGAAAGGCTCATAGCTGTTTTTCTTATTCACGTTATGTCATTTGGTATGGGATTCATAAAATCAGTCTTTATGTTTGTGATGCACCACCTTTTGGAATGACAAATGTAAGGCATTTTTTTACTACAAGTGTTTGCTGCCAAATTACATACATCAGCCTAGTTTAGAGTGGAAAACAAATCTTGTTCTACTATAAATGTTTGAAATCGCCATCAGCTGAAATGACAGACCCAGATGGATACACAGATATTTATCAGTGTATTAAGGTGGATGCTTCTGTTATATTTAAAAAGTTAGACAGGGTTTTTCCGATCATGTTGCTTATCTTATTCTCTTTCTTTTGGGCAGGGGTTGAATCTTGTTTGCTTTTTTCCCTTTTGTATTTCTTTTTCTTTTGTGCTTTCTGGATAGATTTTAAGGTAAACTGTTGTATCTGATATGTTGTTTTGTTGTTTTAGTAGCATGTAGTATTATAATGTTCTGCACTTCAAAAACTAAAACAATAAAGACTGGCAAGATTTTGTAAAGCTTGCTCTGAATGCCAAAATGTAGGGCTGCTGAAAAAGGGAGAAAAAGCTTCTTTGGGACTATTGCCTGTTGTTGAAGAGCTCTTCTCGAGAATGGAAAGGGTCATCACAGACCCCTTTGAAAGGAGCAGATCTGGCCATGTAAGTGCTAATTTACTATCCTAAAAAGCCTAGGATATCTGCCGCAGTCATCCTGTTTTTTTTTTTTTTAAATAGAAACAAAAACGCCTAGACTTCCATGGATATGGCATGGAGTAGCATTTACACTGCAAGAAATTAAATCTAAGCAAGTGAAAAGCATTGATATCATGACATTAAATATTGTTTTCATTATTGTCACACACATGCGCATGGGAGGCAGCTAAAGAGCTTGATTGAGGGTAATTCCAAGCCAGACCGGGATGTGGCAGAGTGCACTGATTCCTTTTCTTGCTTTTCTGCAGACTGTTCACGGGAAATTCCGCCTGGCCCTGTTGACATCACTTTCGGTCCAAACCTATGGATGAAGACCTTTCCGGCCCTGGCTCCTTTGATGTCACTTCCTATACTGGCCTTTAAAAGCCTCCACCTCTCCCCTATCCCCTCAGTTCTGTTTTGGACTCAGTGATATCACTGGTTTCAATTTTGCAGCCAGGAAATAATATACAGGTGGCTGCCCCAAACCTTGCTATGGATATTTGTCGAGTATGTGACATTATTGTAAGAATTATTGAAAAAAATTATATTTACAATTATTTAGCTTATTTTAAGAAATCTTGTCAAGTGAATTTTATTTACCCCATTGTCAGTTTTTTTTTTTTTTGCTAAATAAAAGCAAAACAACTTCCATTTGAAGTTTGTTTTATCTAGTGTGGTGGGTGGCCGGCTAAATATTCGGTCCTCACCCCCAGGCCACCAGGAGGAGCTCTCCCGACAGCATGGATGTGCCCCGAATTCCAGCAGGGCCTCATGGACTTTGTAGTTTTTATGCACAGCCCTGCTGGATACCTTGGAGACCACCAGGAATCGCTGTAAAGGGGCTATCGGACTCTTACGTGCCCTATAACCCGGAAGTGCGTCATGATCATATGACAAGAAGAAACGACGTGCTTCTGGGTTGAAGAAAGGAGCTTTTTATCCGACCCGGAAGTATTCATGATCACATGGACAGAAGAGAGAAACGCTTCTGGGTCATGGACCATAGAAAGGACTCTGGGAAACCAGTACACTGAGCTGAGATGGGAGGAAGGGTGGCGAAGTGTCTGGGAGTGTGGAGGATTGAGTATTGTATTGATTAGAGTATTGATTAATTTATGAGTATTGTGGAGTGGAGGGTGCTTTGTGCACGTTATTATTATTTAATAAATAATAATTGTACTTTTACCTGGTGTTTGGCGTATTGTCCGAGGGTTGAAGAGGACGACAGCAACCTCAATCTGTCACAGTGGCGTAGTCGGCAGGATACTCTAGCGCCTTTTGCAGAGGACCTGTATTTAAATTTTCTGTGGTCAGAGAACCCTGAGAAGGCAGCGTCAGGACACACAGAAAAAACATCGCCAAAACCCCAAATTTACCAAGTCCATATGAGGAAGAAGAGAGGTAAGCAGAGCGGCAGCGCCAGCGGAGCAGCTCTTCTTATAATGGCCGACGCTCGGGAGGAGCGTAGGAGCGACCATACAGATCGGGAGAAGCCTACGGAGGATGACTGCAACGAGGTATGTGCCGGGGAAATAATTGCTGATAAGTTTAAAATAACTCATTTGGTACCTTGCACATACCTCAGAAAAAATCATCCGGAGGCTCTGCGGGATGCAGACAAGGCTCCCACTGACGGTGGCACGCTTTCGTTCGAGCAGGTGAGAGAGACAAAAGACTTCCGCATGTCGGCAGCCGACGAGGGACACGTGACCCAACCCGAAGCTTTCTGGGAAGGAGGAGGTCCACGTCCAGCTGTTTGCTCCTTCGTCGAAGAAAAGACGGACTTGGACTTTCCAAAAGGGAAGGGGGAGGCGAGCGAAGCACTGCTCACCCTGCAAGAAGGTAAGGAGGGCTGGGAAGTGGCTGATCGGTCTGTCGACAAATTAATAAAGACAGACCGCACTTCGCCGAAGAAGGCAACCCAGCCCTCAGATGAAAAGAACTCCAATTCCCAGAAGCCTCCGCGAGACCCGTCAGAGCACGTGCCGACAGCGGACGTGCTCATTGGCTCCCGACCGGCAGGTAAGGAAAAGAAGAAAGTAAACTTGCCTCCGGTCGAAATAAATAACTTTGTAGACGTGCGGGAACTCGAGAAATTAATCGAGCCCGTGCAAGGTATTTTGCAGATGATACAGGCTATAAAGAAGATAGTCGGAGACCTAGGAGCGATGGCAGAAGCGCCGATAAAGAAGGTGGACGAATACCTGCGGCGATTAGGCCGATTAGGTCTCCCGACAGCATGGACGTGCCCCGAATTCCAGGAGGGCCTCATGGATTTTGTAGTTTTTATGCACAGCCCTGCTGGATACCCGAGGGACCACCAGGAGTCGCTGTAAGGGGGCTATCGGACTGTTACGTGCCCTATAACCCAGAAGTGCGTCATGATCATATGACAAGAAGAAACAATGTGCTTCCGGGTTGAAGAAAGGAGCTTTTTATCCGACCCGGAAGTATTCATAATCACATGGACAGAAGAGAGAAATGCTTCCGGGTCATGGACTATATAAAGGACTCTGGGAAACCAGTACACTGAGCTGAGCTGGGAGGAAGGGTGGCGAAGTGTCTGGGAGTGTGGAGGATTGAGTATTGTATTGATTAAAGTATTGATTAATTTATGAGTATTGTGGAGTGGAGGGTGCTTTGTGCACGTTATTATTATTTAATAAATAATAACTGTACTTTTACCTGGTGTTTGGCGTATTGTCCGAGGGTTGAAGAGGACGACAGCGACCTCAATCTGTCACACTAGTTAAAGCATATGCATTTTTGCCATGTAGGACTGCAGTTTTGCTTCATGGTGTTGGTGTTGGTCTGTTAAATACACCTTTACTGAATTCTATAATGGCAGTGAAGTTACAGTATACTCACTATATTTGAATGCAAGGCATTTACAAAACAATAAGTAGATTAGTTATATACTAGACAAAGAGCCCGTTTCGACAACGTAAGATGAAACGGGCATGAGTGGAATAGTAATAAGTATAAGCACCACAAACCTGATATAGGTGTATTGAATGAATGCGTAATTAGGCCTGGAGCTGTAGTCGAAATCGCCTTTCAGGCCTCTAGAGCTTGAATCGAAGTTGCCTTTCTCTTTGAATTTTTGCGGCCGTAAATCTGCCGCCTGCAGCGATGTTGGTCGAAGTCGCCTTTCTCTTTGAATTTTCGCGGGTGTAAATCCGCCGCCTGCCGCGATGTCGGTCTTGTAAGGTTTTTCGGGCAGCTGCGCAGAAGGCGACTGCGCATTTGTCATTTGGACATGCGCGGAAGGCGACGTGCGCAGAAGGCGACTGCGCATTCGGCTTCGGAAGGACGTACGTGAGTGAGTGAGTGAGTGAGTGAGGAGACTGGCGAATTATATCTATACTAATAAAAGGCAAAGCCCTCACTGACTCACTGACTGACTGACTGACTGACTCATCACTAATTCTCCAACTTCCCGTGTAGGTAGAAGTCTGAAATTTGGCAGGCTCATTCCTTACAGCTTACTTACAAAAGTTAGGCAGGTTTTATTTCGAAATTCTACGCGTAATGGTCATAACTGGAACCTGTTTGACTGACTCACTCATCACTAATTCTCCAACTTCCCGTGTAGGTAGAAGTCTGAAATTTGGCAGGCTCATTCCTTACAGCATACTTACAAAAGTTAGGCAGGTTTTATTTCGAAATTCTACGCGTAATGGTCATAACTGGAACCTGTTTGACTGACTCACTCATCACTAATTCTCCAACTTCCCGTGTAGGTAGAAGTCTGAAATTTGGCAGGCTCATTCCTTACAGCTTACTTACAAAAGTTAGGCAGGTTTTATTTCAAAATTCTACGTGTAATGGTCATAACTGGAACCTGTTTGACTGACTCACTCATCACTAATTCTCCAACTTCCCGTGTAGGTAGAAGGCTGAAATTTGGCAGGCTCATTCCTTACAGCTTTCTTACAAAAGTTAGGCAGGTTTCATTTTGAAATTCTACGTGTAATGGTCATAACTGGAACCTGTTTTTTGTCCATATACTCTAATGGAGGAGGCGGGAACGAAGGTAAATGACGTTAATTGTTGAGTGTCTTTTAATACTGTGTACTTGTTGAGTGTCTTTTAATACTGTGTAAGCATACATATTAACACGTGCAATTAAACGTGTGCATTTACGGGGTGATTTCTCAGGCTTAAAAGCTCGCCTTTTATTAAAAAGGTAAATGCAAACACTTTTCATTCTGAAGGGCACAAACCACGTTAGATTTCAGCCGTTAAACGCGCAAAAATGTCAGTACACCAGATAAATAAGCGCAACATATTATCAGTTGTATTGTATGCTTACAATACATATACAAATGTGTTAATCGTTAACTAATATTATGGGATGGTGTTTTTCGACTTGCGCCTTGATTTAAACGATTGCATGTCTTGGTGGGTTTGCGTAGCTTATTGTCAATATCTTTACACCTCTTTTTAAGACTTAATTTAAAAAGGTTTTCTTTTCTTCTTAATTAAAATTTAAAAGCAATACTTCACCGCTGCGAAGCCCCTCTAGCGCTGACGTCCGACGTTCGATTACCGTAAGCGAGTGCAATGAGTGTGTACGCCTGATGAGCCAAGAATAAGGGGGAAAGACGTGTCGCGTACTCTTTGCATTATTTGACAGTAAACTATTTTCATCCATTCTATGATCTGCTTCTCACAACTGAAGGCATCGTGGCTGATGTTACCTGACTTGCTGGCCATCCATAAGCGTTACCTGGTAGGTAACCACCCACTCACTTCACTCCAATACGGGAATCGAACCTCGGACGTCAGCGCTAGAGGCGAAGCCCCTAAAATTGCGCCACGGCGTGTGGTTCGGTTATTTATTATAAGTTCATAGACCTACAAAAGGTTGTCAGTGATTTGAGGCAAGATTGCTTTTCTCATGTACAACTATACGTTGCGTTCTTAACAGTAAGCTTGCACAGCTTGGTCATATTACAACCTGAGTGCTGAACTGACAACGTCGTATACAAACAGAACTATAACAATCGTAATAAATAAACAAACAAAAAAAAAAAAGCGAAGAACCCTTGGATTTAATAAAAAGGCTCTTTCCTTGGCGAAGCAAGGAAAAAGGAAGACCTTATATGGCGTTCGTTTATAAAACAGCGGAAAAGCTGTGTTAAGGCTGCTTCACAAAAAAACAGATCCTTAACAAATTGCTATTGGGATATTTTCCCTCAATTTAAAAAGCTTTTCTTCTTCATAAAAATTTAAAAGCAGTACTTTGCGGGGATTTACATTATATATATATATATATATATATATATATATATATATATATATATATATATATATATATATATATATAT